>NC_090759.1:48240934-48269783 GCF_036898095.1 Palaemon carinicauda
CTTAGTGGCGTCTAAAAATCGAAGACATCTCTCCGGACAAATTAAGCCATAGTTAGGTTTCAGGAGAAAAGAAAAATGCATTTATGTTCTTTCATTAAATATTTCGTACCGATACTGAAACATTATATATTAGTGGCATATTTACGTTTTCCCATTTCAAATCTAGTGACGCCACAGAGACATCAGATGTGTGTATATATATATATATATATATACACACACCTGTATATACACAATTGATATCTTTGTGGCGTCACTAAATATGAAATGATATATATATATATATATATATGTGTGTGTGTGTGTGTGTGTGTATGTATAGATACACACACACATATATATATATGTACATTATATAGGTGTGTGTGTGTATAGGTACATACATTCTCTAAAAAGCTCCTTTATAATATGCATATATATATATATATATATATTATATATATATATATATATATATATATGTATATATATATATAAATATATATATTGTATTTTTTAATTATAAGAACGACTTCTTGTTGGCTTTTTCTTGAACCCTTCGCTCCCAAAATAAACGATTTAATTTTTGTTGCAAAAAATATATACTATATGTATGTATTAACATTATGTAGACATATAGACCGTCTTTAATCCTCTCTCTCTCTCTCTCTCTCTCTCTCTCTCTCTGTCCTACAGCAGAACCTGTCGATTCTTTCTCACGTCACCTCAGATGTAGAAGACGTTATAGCACTCGTTACAGCTACTCCTTACCTCTCTGCTTCCTCCTTCTTCTCCTACCTCGTAACTCTTTCCTCCTGGGCCATTTAACTGGCTCAAAATAGACGCAGCTGGTAATAAACGAACGTAACGTTCTATCTCTGTAGCCGGATTCACCCGTTCTGTTGAAAGGAGGAAAAGTTAACATGTTAAATTGAAATTGATCAAGTCTTTTTATTGGGAGGTAGTTTCTTTAAACTAAAGTTGATTTAGTCTATTTTATACTGATGTAAAGTAAACGTTTTATAATATTAGTTTATGAGTTCAACTGTTATTCAGAAATTGACGGGAACAGCGAAAAGGTTTATATTTTTTTCAAGTCTTTCATTTGTAATCAGATGCTAGACTTATTATTCTTGATAAATATCGACCCATTTCTCAATTAAAGCTGCTAAAATTTAACGTGTTATACTGGGAATGATTTAAACTTCAATTTAGGCCGAAAAAAATATTAATGTGTTGGAATGAAATTAAGTTAGTATTCAGTATCGACAGAAAAAAAATCATTGTAGTCAGACTATTGCTTCTGTCTAAAGTTTAAAAATTTAACATGTTAGATTGGGATTTATTAAGTCTTGATTTGTACAGAGGCAAAGTAAACGACCAAGGCTGAAAGGGATTAACTTATTAATTCTCAATTAATCTATTTCTAAATGGTGGAATCCCAGAAATCCAAATGTTGGATTGAAGAGGGTTATATTTTTTCCTAGTCTTGAATCTATTTTATCGGGAAAAATAATATCATTTTAATATTGTCATAGTGGTTATAAGTTTAATTATAGAATGTGTAATGAAGGAAATAAATTAGCTGAAAATTTTTTGAACAAAAAATATTTTACGTATTAGCCAGAAACTGATAGTCTGAGTTAGTTTATTTCATTAGTATACTCGTTAAATTCAGACTGAGGCAAGGTTATTGATAGATTAGTTATCAAGTTTGAATTATTATTATTTTAATTATTTAAGTGAGAAAATGAGGCCTAAAGAAAAGTTAACATGTTATACTGAAATTGATTTTACAACTGTTACACTGAGATTATTTAAATCTAACATACAGTACACAATATAGATGAAATGTTATTTACCATTGTAGTTATCTGTGTAATTCAAACTGATGATCTCCATTTAGGTATTAGATAAGAATCGTAAATTTGTGTGTACGTTTTCTCACATAAATATATATCATTGTGCGTGTGTGTGTGTGTGTCTGTTAGTGTACGTGCTGTATACGTCCCTTTCGTTGGATATCTATGAAAAGTCCATAAACATTTTAAAGTCACTTGCTATATACGTTTTTATCCCTTCTTGACGTCACACAACCAGGAAAACCTAGCGAGAGTCAGCTGCAGAGATACCCAGTCAAACAAGAAAAGAGTAGTCTTACTTTTATTCATTTCTTTAGGCCTAGGTAGCTTCTAAAAAAAAGGTTATATTTGTAAGAAATGTGTTGGGATTTGCGCATCTTATCGCAAGAGGCCATTTCGGAGAAGAAGGGGAATTAGTTAAATGATCTGTTGAAAAGGAAGGATTTAAACGGCGCTCCTTTGACGAGATTGGAACTGGGCCTTTTCTTTCTTGTGGTCATAGTTTGCTTAGACTATTCCTCTCCAGAGAGGCAGATAGAAAGAGATGTTAGAGAGAGATAAAAATGGATGAAAGTTAGGTATATTGGATAAGGATATATATATATGTATATACAGTGTATATATATATATATATATATATTTATATATAAATACATGATATATATATATATATATATACATATATATATATATGTGTGTGTGTGTGTGTGTGTAAATATGTTTATATATATATATATATATATATGTATATATATATATATATAGAGAGAGAGAGAGAGAGAGAGAGAGAGAGAGAGAGGGGGGGGGGACTTTGTTGAATTTGTTCTTTTATTAAATTTAAAAAACACTGGGATACTACCGAACAGCATTGATATATTTTTATACTATTTTAATTAACAGCGGTAATGAGCGAGAGAAATATATAGCTACTTCAGTTTCATACAGATTACTTACCTACACTGTACTTCGGTTTGTTAAGAACAAAACACGAGAACCTTAACAAAGAAATAATTCAAGCCGGAAAATGAGAAGAAATTCATGTGCATGAGAAAAGAAAAAGCGAATCCTTTGAAAGACATGAATCCGGTACGAATCGACGATTTCGTCATGGGATCTGTCAGTTGTAAATCTCGAATCCTTGCAATGAGGGCTGGTCTCCTCGTCTAGTAATCCGCCTCGCATCCCATCCCTCTTTTGGTTGTGCTCATCTTATCCGGTAATGGATTGCTCTCTCTCTCTCTCTCTCTCTCTCTCTCTCTCTCTCTCTCTCCGAAAATACTTATTGGTTTACCTCATACATATGAATGCAATTTTTAAACATTTGATTTCTGTTATTTCTTGAGCACTTGTGTGATCTCTCTCTCTCTCTCTCTCTCTCTCTCTCTCTGTTTACTTACGATAATACTGATTGGTTACCTCTTACATATGAATGCCGTTTTAAATATTTGATTTCTGTTATTTCATGAGCACTTGTGATCTCTCTCTCTCTCTCTCTCTCTCTCTCTCTCTCTTTCTGAAAATACTTATTGGTTCACCTCATACATATGAATGCAATTTTTAAACATTTGACTTCTGTTATTTCATGAGCACTTGTGATCTCTCTCTCTCTCTCTCTCTCTCTCTCTCTCTCTCTCCTTAAAAAGTATTCTACTCATAAACTTCTTCAGGCTGATGATTTTATTTTAGAATTTCAAAATATGATTGGGGGAAAACACTATTAATATCAATTTCAGCACAATTCCCATGAGTGTGAAAATTATGCACAAGGCAACATTATCTATATCAATAATATTACCATTAAAGATAAAAAAAATACTGTCCAAATAGGCTGTATAATTCAGGAAAATTTTCATTGAATACGTTGGAGAATTTTCAACGAAGCTAAATCCTTCCACCTCTTGTAAAATCAGTCCTCGGAGATTCGGTGCAACAGGTATAAATGAGAATTGACGCCTGTCACTATCATTGTTTACATAACCTGAGACAGATTTAGCATAGTTCTAGGTCAAGGCAATATGTTTGCTCTTATTTTAATGATCGATCCTGTCTGAGATCTGATTCAAAAGTTTAGTCATCGAGAGAGAGAGAGAGAGAGAGAGAGAGAGAGAGAGAGAGAGAGAGGTGTAATAAGATAAGCTTTGTCTTCGATTGAATTATATTATTTTTCTAAAGCAGTTTATTTTCCAAAGGAATACAATTTGTATGCATATATCATCGTCATCAGTCGTTACTAGTTCACTGCATAACAAAGGCCTCAGATATGTTCTTCCACTTGTTGTTTATGGCCTTTCTATGCCAGTCCACACCTTCAAACTTTCTTGGTTCGTAAATTCATCATCCTCTCTTCCTTCCCCTGCTTCTTTTGTAATCTTTAGAGACCCATTCTGTTATCCTTAGTATCATCTATTGTCTGTCATTCGCTTTATACTGCATTTTCTGCCCGTGTACATTTTTTTTCTAACATATTGTTAGAATATCCTCTACTTTTGTTTGTTCTCGTATCTTCTTTGCTCTTTTCTGTCTCTTACTGTTACTCCCATCATTATTCTTTCCCTAGTTCACACACACATATATATATATATATATATGTGTGTGTGTGTGTGTGTATGTATATATATATATATATATATGTGTGTGTGTGTGTGTATGTATTTATTTATATATACAATATATACATATATACATACTCATATGTATAGATAAACAAATGTAGAGAGAGATATTTTATTCCTCGTGTTTTTTTTGCTACTGTATATCTCTTGCACTGGCTGCTGTGTTATATTTTTGATAATTCTCTTGCCAACAACCAATCGAGAAGAGCGTTTGTCTTGTCAATCATCCTGTGGTTAGGCCAAAGCAATAAGACCTCACTGGCACAATGGCTGATGGAGCGTAAGTTTCAAACCCAGGAGATTCCTTGGCTCAAACTAATGTCTTGAGGGTACTAGGGCACGTGACAGTCACCCACATCCCTTTCCTTCCCCACGCGACTCATGACCCGCCTGGGTCAAGTACTTCCCCATGTCGTCTCGTCTTTGTTTATCCGGAAGAGAGGTCGGGCGACAGGTGGCAATAGTCAATAGTCACCCATCGAACCCAGTGGTGGCGACAGATCTTCCCCCCCCCCCCCCCCCCGTGTTTGACTTGTGATCGCACGCGGACAGAGTGTGACGGGGGGTAGGGGGGTGTTGGAAAGAGTAGAAACAATGTCCTCATAGGGCTGAAATCGCACGTGTATAGCAGAAATATAGAAAGGAGGAATGTCTTGGTTGGGTCTAGAACTTCGGCCAAGCAACACACACACACACACACAGCACTGTATACTGTAGTCCTCTTTGACCGAGTCTTTAGATTAATGACTGTGAAAGTAGTGCCACAGTGACCGTTATTGATATATATATATATATATATATATATATATATATATAGAGAGAGAGAGAGAGAGAGAGAGAGAGAGAGAGAGAGATTCTACTCTACGGGTTGCAAATTTGCAAAGCGTATGTCTGGCCGGAATTGCCAAGCAATCTAAAATGAAATATAGATTTCTTTCCCTTCTATTCGGGAATGATGGTAACTTGTACTGATAGGGGGGCGGTTATAATACAATAACAATCAATGCTAATTTTATCATGAAAACATTATTACTGTTTATATATCTCCCCTTTGTCACCAGACTCTTTAAATGAAAAATAGAACCGTAAAATGCTTGCTTATATAAAACTTAATCAGTAAGTGATTATTTTTCCTTTTGGCTTTCCTCTTAACAGTATAGCTAGTGTATATAATAATAATAATAATAATAATAATAATAATAATAATAATAATAATAATAATAATAATAATAAAAGGTCCTTGGTGGGGCTCCGAACAATAAAATAATTATTAATTCCATATTTTTGCGTTACTCGAGATTAATAAGAAAATGGACATGATCATCAAAATACCAAGTCCACTTGATCTTTACAAAACCTAGAAATCATTGGGTTTTGTACAAATGAACTGACGAATTTTCTTATCATTTTGTCTTCGAGTACACGTGGCCCTGCCCTGCATTTAGGCCTATAAGTTTGTCTCGACCATTGTGGGTATATGGCTATTGTATTGTACTTTGGACTTTGTTGTGATAAAATGCTCAAATATAGCTCATATCAGGACCATTCGTGTGATGGGCTGGTCTTCGTCTTATTATTTAGATACACATATTTATGAGGATTTAGTTTATACTCTGGGATATGAGTCATTAATGTTTACTCTGAACTGTTTCCATCTGGCAAGACATTCAAGCTCAGGTAGCGTCGTCGTCTCGTCTTGTGTTCGAACAACATTGACAGAATCGACTTCTTTTGTTTTCCGTAATCTAATGTATAGTAAATCATTTGTGTTGTATACGACGTACCCAGAATAACGTCCGTGAGATTTTAGACATTATTTGTGTATGGAAATAACCATATTATTTATCTGTGAATTTATAAGCTATGGTGCTTGTTCGATTTGAACTATTCGCTGGCTTCCTGAATTGGTGACCTGTCCACAAAACATCTGATTCGGATGATCTGATCCAGTAGACCAGTACCAGTATTCCTCTCTTTGTGCTTTGGTGAAGACGTGCTCCCGTGCGGGCGGGCACCTTGTTTAGTTGGACCACGTGTAAAAAGTGTTTCTGATTAACGACTCCACACACCACTTCAAGTTCTTTTCTATCAATTGTTTGCTCTACTCACTGATAAGGGACCATACAAACTACGGAAAATTAGTGCTAATATCTAGAAATTGAGGACGGTTACCATGCGGTCAAAAATCACATGCAGTTATTATAATATTGTAATTTAATTGCGACTCGTTATTTTGAATCAAAACTAACACGAAAACTGATAATCATTAAATTAAACTGAAATGAACATAGGTTTTTATTATACGTGACCATATGATCTTTTTGAGATGAACACAGGAATCTTAAACAAAGCTAAATTAGATTTTAAAAAATTTATGCTGGAAGAGAAAGCTGTTAAAAGGAAATTTTGTAAATGAATGCAAGAAATATGATATCTATCGATCTATCTATCTATCTATCTATCTATCTTTCTATATTATATATATATATATATATATATATATATATAGTTTTCTGTTGTTATCTTATAATTGATTCCAAATGCAAAGTTCATTGTTCAATTCTTTTCGACTGAAATTGCTACAGATATTTTTCATCGTGTAGACGTATTTTTTTTATCATGTATAAACAACAATACTCTACGTGATTTAGTGGTAGTGGTATGGTGTTGGGCCAGTAGCCCAGGATTATTAATTCTGGTGCTGGGCGTCTATTTAATCCTAGACTTCTGTTGTCTCTGGTCTGGGAAGTGGCCATGGCCACTTTAATCGTTCCCTAAGGGTAGTTAGTAGGTCGCTAGGGTAGGAGTGATTAAGGTCTTAATGCCCCAAGGACAATGGGGAATGACATTTGATCTGTGAGTCGAAGTCAAGAATACAGTATTTGTTGAATACGAGAATTCAGTATAGTTTTTTTTTTTTTTTTTTTTTTTTTTGGCTTATAGCATCCTGCTTTTCTGGTTAGGGTTGTAGCTTAGCTAATACTAGAAAGTTAGCATTTTATTTTTATAATATATTGTTTTAAACTGAAGTTGAGGGTTCATGATTTACTCAATTGATACATACCGTAGATGATCAAGTATGAACTGATTATTATTATGATTTTCATGGTAAAATTCTCATAAGAAAATTTCATAATTTCGTATAATGATTAAACAGATATGGCGGTAAAGCTAAATTTAATTTAACTAACCAAAGACTTTTGCATTCAAGTACCCGTCACTGCCCTTGTAATTAGTCTATTAAAAACAATAAGGTTTTGCTCGAAGATTGTTTAAACTTGTGAAGTAAAAATCCTCTTAAATGTCAGAGCACATTTCGGTGATGGGGATTTTGATCAGAACAACGCTGTGAAATAGAATTGCGTAGAGAGAAATGTCTCTCCAGTTACATACTAAATCTTCACAATGGATTGATCGATCTTTTTATTCCGTTTCTCAATGAATACGGCCTTGAACGCTGCTAAATCTTCCACTATTCGTCTTGTAAAAGACGGATATTAAATCTTCTATTGTCCGCCTTAAAAACCGACAGTATTTCTTTCATCGCGAATATTTTGCACATTTGGTGTTGTATCATTTCGCATTCCATATCATTAGTCTTGCTCTAAAAGTGCGCTCGAGGATTTGCCAAGAAATTATTGCCTGGTATATCTCTGAAATAAATGCGGGCCTGGCAAAACCCAGTGAAGCATGTGTGGGGAATCTTGATGGAAATTGACATAAGACGAAAGGAATTGAGATTTGTATTGGGAGAGGAAAAAGTTAACGTCTCGAAGAATTCGCCAAAAATGTACGATGAATTGAGGGGGATGGTATATATATATATATATATATATATATATGTATATCAGGTGTTTTTAGTCCACTGCAGGACAAAAGCCTCAGACATGTCCTTCCACAAGCGTCTGTTTGTGGTCTTTCTATGCCAGTCTATAGTACCCACAAATTTTCTTATCTCGTCAATCCATCGTCTTCTCATCCTTTCCCTACTTCGTTTACAATCTCCAGGGATCCATTCTGTTATTATTCTTAACCATCTATTATCTGTCATTCTTATTATAAGTCCTATCTATGTCCATTTCTTTTTCTTGCAAGTTGCATGTTGCTAGAATATCCTCTACTTTAGTTGGCCCTCGTATCGTATCAATGCTGTCTCTCTCTCTCTCTCTCTCTCTCTCTCTCTCTCTCTGTATATATACATATATATGTATATATATAAATGTATATATATATATATATATATATATGTAAATATTATATATATATATATATATATATATATTCTATTTTGTAAGAAGCGCTGAGTTTCCTATTACTTGATGATCATAGTTTTTTCTTTTTAATACGCTGCTTTTTTTCTAGTGTTTATGATAATTTAACCAAAGCTTAGCTTAACAATTCGAGATAGGCCTATGGGCTATGACAGTTGTGCTTGTCTTCTCCCTAATGTGTAGAGCTCAAATATGTAAAGCTGTGTTTAATATCTACTGGGTATTTTGACCGGAAATTTACGGTATTTTTAGTATTCCCCTTCCGCTTTTTAGAAACGATTTTGACATTTCTCAATATCTCCAGGAACTGAGAATTTATGAAGCCATTGTGGTTATCAAAGATACACAGGATATCCTCTATGTAATAAAAACCAAGTGTCTGACTACATATATATATATATATATATATGTGTGTGTATATATATATACTGTATATATATGTATATATGTATGTATATATATATATGTATAGATAGATATATATATATATATATATATATATATCCTACAATGCCCAAACTAGCAGTTATTTTTGACTGGTTGCGTGCACTATACTCATTTTCTTTTAATGAGGCGCATTTGCACTTACTCGCAGCGGTGCCCTTTTAGCTCGGAAAAGTTTCCTGCTCTCTGATTGGTTAGAATTATCTTGCCCAACCAATCAGCGACCAGGAAACTTTTCCGAGCTAAAAGGGCACCCCTGCGAGTCGGTGCAAATCTGCCTCACTAAAAAGAATTGACTATGGTATGATTGATATTGTGTTTCTAGTATCTGTAGGACACTAATATTATCCGAAAATATTTAAGATTATATATTAAAATTTATTTTATTAGGATACAATTTGAATAACTTACCAGTTTAATAAATACTTTTTGGGGGAAATTATGTTGGTTTGAATATTAATTGTACATCATCAATTAGGGGAACATTAACTGTGGGTAATTTTCTGTTATTAATTACATAGATTAATTGAGTTAGGTCGTATTCATGATGAAACGTTTTTGTCAAATTGATAAATCTTTTCTCTGCTTTTGCTGAAAGAAAATTATTATTATTATTATTATTATCATTGTGTTGAAGAAACTATTTTGATATAAGATGAATATTTTTTTTAATTGTTGCAAACTTTTTCCAATGTCTTATTTCTATGTCTTTGTGTAAGAGTTTAATTCTTTACTGCAATCTTACTAGGTATTCGTTTTCTTTCAACTTATAAGAAGTAAAGGCCATTTAATGGTTCGTGACCTAGGATGATTAAGATTGCATATTTTCCCCTTATTTATGAAATTTTATTAAAGTGTGATTTTTTTTTTTTTTTTATAGAAGTGATATTGCAAAAGGAGAAAATATACATTATTTATGGTGATAAAAGTTTTGATTTGAGGCTAATATTCTTATCGTCGAAGTGTATGTTATCACGTATATGAGTATTGGTGAAGAAACACATTGTGTGTAGTAGCTATTTAAATGAATAGGCCTTATGATTTAGGCCTGTGAACATGAAAGAAATAAAGAGAATTTACTGAAGAGAAACATTTTAGTCCACCAGCGAGTTTTCTTTTGCTAATCTTATTGGTATTTTAAGCCTACAGAAAATTTAGGCTTATTCAACTGTAGGTCCTTCCGGACAATTGAAGGTGGTGAAAAGGCCGTGTTATTAACCAAAACCCTTTCGAGAACGTAATTAAAGTCTGTTTACTGAACCTTTAATAGGCCTTGCGTGAAGTAGGCCTATTGAAAATCATGAATATCATAAGCAGGGCTGTTCAGCCCCTTCGCAGACTCGTCAAAAAGGATTTTGATTTTTCCAACATGAACGAGTTTGAATATGATGACGAATATGATGATGAAAGTAAGTATTTTCTCTCTCTCTCTCTCTCTCTCTCTCTCTCTCTCTCTCTCTCTCCTTTTTAGATTTGGAAATCATTACTAGTTCTTTTCTGTTTTCATGTCTAATCTGAAATGGACAGTGTTTATGTTATGCCACCCTCTCTCTCTCTCTCTCTCTCTCTCTCTCTCTCTCTCTCTGTCCGCATGGATTCCACTATAGTAATTTTTGTTTAATTATTGAAGTCTTTTATGATTATTTCAGATTAATTGTGATTTTATTTTTTCTCAATTCTTGATTATTTGAGTCTTTTAGATTTTATTTAATTCCAGATTTTTTACTAATTATTGTTAGGAATATTAATGACGAGTATTCAAATTTATTTTCAATTTATTTAGTTTATTACCATTTACTAATTTTCTCTATTTTTTCGTTTTATGTTTTGAGGCTCATTACTGTTCATTTATGTGTTATTAATCACATTGATTAATTGAGTTAGGTCGGATTCATGATGATACGTTTTTGTCAAATTGATGAATATAGTGTTGAAGAAACTATTTTAATGTAAGATAAATATTCTTTTTAATTGTTGCAAACTGTTTCCAATGTCTTATTTCTATGCCTTTGTGTGAGAATATAATTATGTACTGCAATCTTACTATTTTTCTTTGCCGACGAGATTATAAATTACCTTTTAAGTTGTTCATTAAACCAATCGAACTATTTTCATTTTTACAAATTTTTAATTTATTCTTAATTGTTTATTAAAAGAAGTTCGTTTTAATTTGTTCAATTAATGCCAATTGATTACTCGTTCAAAGTCTTTTTAACGAGACAGAGCAATGTTATCATTATTATTATTATAATAACCTAATTATAACGGATTTCACCAGCAATTATTCTTGTAATTGAAGAGAATTTAAAGATAATTCAAGATTAAGCAGGAAAATGCAGATGATTAGTGTCTATAAGAAAATGAATGATCAGTGTAAACCCTGCAAATTGAACGTGCTAGATCGAGATAATAATACAGTTACTGTATTACACTTGATATGAATGAAATGATGGTATATAATTCGTAAGAGTTCTGGTCGAAAATTATACTCGCTGTTCTTGTATATAAATGAATATTATTTGTTCGTTTATTGATTAATTCTTATTCTTCAAGCTTTCTTGTAAATTATTTTTCTTGTAGAGTTTTTCATTTATTCAGTAAACATCAGATATAGAAAAAATAACGAAACTTGGAAAATAATAGAAAAAACTGCATCACTTGGGACTAGTTATTACTGCCGTCGAATAAATTTAGCAGAGGAAAGTATTATTACAATTTCGACTTTTCTGTTGGCATGAAGTCAATGTACTCAATATTACGATGAAAAAAAATGATAAGGATAACATTTTTGTAACAAATCAAAAGGAATCTATTGAACTACAAGATCTCAGCTGTAAATTAAAAACCAAGAATATTCATTTAAAAAAAGTAGAAATTAAATCATTTATCATATTTGATATATATCCAGATATAGTTGCCCATATTTTAATGTCGAATAACTGTCTTCCAGTTGTTTTTCTCCATGGTATTTTCAATATCGAACAATGAAAGCCTGTTTACATGGTCCAAATTTGCTTGGGTCAAATTAGAAATGACACAAGAACAGCTGACAGCACGCAGATATCTCTCTCTCTCTCTCTCTCTCTCTCTCTCTCTCTCTCTCTCTCTCTCTCTGTTTTTTGTTTATATGCAAGTCACTCGTCATCTCCAAGTTTGAAATAACGCGTAAAGGGCCTGTTTCCAAAGGTTTGTTTATGTACAATTTCCAAAGGTTTGTGATAGATAAATAGATTATTATAGGTGGATATTTATGTTACTCCCGGAAACTGGTAATTTATTTCATTTTTATCTAGAAAATTATAAGTTTCTCATTTACGTGTTATGCTAGGTTACAGGAATTACAAGAAGCTTGTGTGTATATCATATGCTCTTGGTTTGTGTCATAAACATACACACACACCTATATATATATATATATATATACTGTATATATATATATATATATATATATTCAGAGAGAGAGAGAGAGAGAGAGAGAGAGAGAGAGAGAGAGAGAGAAATAAAAAATGTAAATGAAGACGCACCAACAAATACCCCTTTCTTTTGCAAATGTTGGAATGCAGCATGCGGCCACATACAGATATCCCTTTTTTTTTTTTTTTTTTACGTCCCATTTATGAAAGCGTGTTTACCACCTCGCCACCGCTTTGGCCTGAGATTATGAGAGCGCTGATGAGGATGAACTGAAGGGCGACCAGCTGCAGGCAGTCATACTCGAGTGTCAAGAGCCAGAGTGTCCAGTGACAAGAGAGAGTCGTAGTGCCCCTGAGTCTGCTGTCCACGAAGGATGTCAGAGAAGTGTAATAGCCCACCTTTATTTTTGAGGGGAGAGGATAGGGGGTAAGGGTACACGGTGTGCTGGGTTGTATGTGTATGGTCGAAAGGATGTTTTGTATGTGTGGATTGCTGGGTGAAAGGGATGGTTGGTGTATGGTCGTTAATCTTCTATATACCCATTTATTTCACGTATATATATATATATATATATATATATATATAGTGTGTATGTGTATATATGCATACATACAATAACATACCATGACGCACGTTGTGTATGAGGTAGAAGGTATAACATAGAATAAAAAAATTTTAAATTGTAATTTAGATACTTACCATGCATTTTAATACCCAACTTCTTCTGTTCCAGGGGAATTCGATGTGTACACCATGGAGACAGCGATGCCCAAAATCGACTGGGATGCCATTGAGGCCCATCTCAAAGCTACCAAAGAGGAGGAAAGGAGGGTAAGTACCAATTTGAGATTATTTGAGAGCATGTAATTGGAGTGTATTAGTAGTTGGAGTTTAGAGTTGATTTCTAACAGCCGTAGGCTCTATATACTACGCAAAGTCCTGTTAAGCACCTTCAACATTTTTCTTCATTTCTGTATATGATCCCCACTTCTCTTTCTCTTTCATAAAGAGGAGTTGGTTCATTAGTGTCCCTAAGGTTGAAATGGCACCAATTGATTCTGACACGCTAACTGCCTAGATCCAGGGGGTCCATGTAGCATAGAAGTTATTTAGAATACTAGAAAATCGCTTTGTTTCTAATTATCCCTAATCAAGATTTTAGGTTGTTAGAGGAAAACATATCCAAAAACAATATGGGATCGCGATTTAGTTATTATTAGAATTAGTGACAACAGTAGCTTTGAACTGTTGTGTTGTTATTTTGAGATCTGCTGGATTGGGGTTCGATACCCGCTCAAGTTCGATTGTTTATTGTGGTGTCTGCAATATCACAATTCCTGTGAGCTAAGGACTGGGATTTTGGGGGAGCATATAGGACAAACCTGCTGAGTTATCGGCTGTCATTGCCTGGCCCTCCCTGGTTCTAGCTTATGGGTTTGGGCGCTGATCATATGCATGTACGGCCAGTCTCTAGGGCATTTTCCTGCTAATGCATTGTCACTGTCACTTACCTTTGCCATTCATGAGTGACCTTTAAACTAAAGGCAATATGAATTAAACTAATTTTTTTTTTAATGAGGCTCATTTGCACTGACTCGCAGCGGTGCCCTATTAGCTCGGAAAAGTTTTCTGATCGCTGATTGTTTAGAGTCATCTAGTCCAACCAATCAGCGATCAGGAAACTTTTCCAAGCTAAAAGGGCACCCCTACGAGTCAGTGCAAATCTGCCTTACTAAAAAAAATTGACTATAGTAAACTGTCTCTTCTCTTCTTTTGTCGAATTGTTATAACTGTTTATTCTCTGGTCTCCAAATTCTTTAAGATGTTCATTCATTGAAAACGTTAATGAACATGTCTTTTTATTTGTGTATATTCTGGTGATGATTTGTCAGTGTAGTGTGATCACTGCATTTATGATAACTGATCATTCAAGATAATCGGTGGAATAGATATGACATGTTTAGGCTTACGATATCATTTATATATATATCCTGTCTTATCGGGATTTTGTTGATAAGAAAGATTAGATTATATGTTACTCGAACAAGATGCAGTTTCTTTGTATTGTTAAGTGAAGAACTTACAGTGATCTGATTGGATGTGTGAGTGTTTTCATATATATATATATATATATATATATATATATATATATATATATATATATATATATATATACAGTATATCTATGTGTATATATAGTATATATATATATATATATATATATATATATATATATATATATATATATATATACAGTATATAGTATATATATATATATACAGTATATATATATATATATATATATATATATATATATATATATATATATACACATATGTATATATACGCATATGTATACTGTATATTCTAAGAAAAGGAAATCTTTGATAGTGATAATCGACCAGGTGGCTGTTACCAGGAGAAGCATTTGGCAGAAATTATTTTCTTATGTGTGATGTTAATATCTGCCATGAATGTCGTAATTCCTTGGATGTGCTCTTATACATCCTCGCAGTAAAACATGGAACATCACATTCACGATGTAGGTTTATGCAAATGTGTTGCCTTTAGATGCTGTTGCTCTGAATTCACGCCTCGAGGTGCTGTATATATAAAAAATATTTATTTCAAATTTTTGCGACTTTTTTGGGGTGAGGTTAGTAGCCCTGATCCCTACCCCAACCTGGATGCTACACACCACAATCAACTAACGACCAAGTACATAATTCAGTTGCTAAAGCACTAAGCCATGCGGACATAGGAAGGGAACTATTTTTTCGTTGATATATCAATAGTGGGGTGTTACACACACACACACACACACATATATATATATATATATATATATATATATATATATATATATATATATATATATATATATATATCATATATATTTACACACACACACACACACATTATATATATATATATATATATATATATATATATATATATATATATATATATATATATATATATATATATATATATGTGTGCGTGTGTGTGTGTGTGTGTTTGTGTGTGTGACAAGATGATAGACTTCCTTACAGTTGACCTATTCAAAATTCTATACAGGTTACTTATATAAACTACCCTACAGTTGACCTATTCAAACTTTCCTCCAGTTAACCTATTTAGATTTCCAAACACGTGACTTGTTAATCCCTCCAAGGTTGACCCATTTAAACTTCTCTACAGTTGACCTATTAAAACTTCACTGAGTTGACGTACTGTGTTTAAACTTTTACATGGTTGACCTTTTAAAAAACTCTGTCCCTTCTATTGTCATGGGCGCAAACTATGAACTCGTAAAGAAATGTCAGGAATTTTGAGTTATTTTGAAAAAACACGAATAGATATGAAGCTGAAAAATTCATCACTTATTCTTACCATTCTCTTTACGTGTAAATACTTTGTATTGGTGAAAAGAGTGACAAAAATGTGAGTTCCTCAGATTTAACACATATTGTTAATAGATTTTTTAAACAATGTCTCATGGATGTGTATGTTATAACTTGGTATTATTGGCATCAGCGACACCGTGAGCGTTAGCCTTCAGAGGCGAAGTGGTGTGAGATGTGAATAGTGTCATTATCCACTTAAGGTAGTCTAGAACCTACTTTTCTGGTGAACTTTTGATTTGCGATACTCTACGTAGTTACTGTTTACTTGACAATGGAAAAGATTCAGAAGTCAAAATGTTGATAGTGAAATTGATTCAGACGTCTACAGTGGAACAGAAAGCCGAAGTCTCAATAACGGATCATGGAGAACTCGAAGTTTTGATGTCGAAAAGATTTAGAGTACGAGGTTTTAACATTAACTTCGACTCGGAAGTCTTAGTCTCGGTCGTGAAAATTTTCAGGAAATCGAGCTCTTATCAGTAAAACTGATTCAGAGGTCGAGAAAAGACCCAAAGTCGAGAAAAGACCCAAAATCGAGACCATAATAGTGAAATAGATCCATAAGTCAAAGTTTTGATAATGGAATAGACTCTGAAACAAATGTAGCATTCTTCTCTCTCATCATTAGAGCAATTTATACATGACAGTGGTTTGGGTGATATGTTTCATTGGCGTTAAACAGAATGACATCGGTAGCCTTCGAGATTAACCAAGTCACTCCTTATTGGTAATTAATTAGTTGCTAAAAACAATGACCGTTTGAGCTCGTTTAACAATTACAGTAATTTTCATTGGTGATCAACAAATGACTATGTCAAAGGAAACAAGTTTATTTACTACTCTGAACTCTGATGGATCTTATTTATAATATAAATGCGGGCTACTTTCCTGTCCCCACTGAGGAAGAAACGATTGTAACTCGTATTTACACCTTCGAAGAGTGCGACAAACTTCCCGAGAGTGATGATTCCAGCGATGATCCCAACAGCTTCAACGATGAGATAATCCCGGATCGATGTTGCGAGTTGTTTGAGGTAGGTTTTTTGCTCATATAGATCTATTCAATTTCATGTGAAGAGCTTTTCCACCATAATGTTGATACTTGATTAGTGAAATTGAGAAAATTGAAGTTTGCTCTATAAAAGTGAAATTTATGGGTAGAAACAGGGAAATCACTATACATTTTTAATGTTTGTTTATATATATATTTTTTATTTGTTACTACTAGTCAGTGATAAAAAGAATTAACTCAGAAAGGTAATGAATATTTACTTATACTCCACTTCGAGAGAGAGAGAGAGAGAGAGAGAGAGAGAGAGGAGAGAGAGAGAGAGAGAGAGAGAGAGAGAGAGAGAGATAATTTATAATTTGTCTCAAATCTCAAATGAATAGGCATTAGTGACATTTTACTGAATAAAAACTGGACCATGGAAACGAGACAATGACCACCCAAAGTCGATTTTTCCATTCAGTTTTTGCCTTTTAACATTTACACGGTTCGCGATGGAATGTTGCCAGCGACTTGTTGTCCACGTCTTGCATTAACCCAAGGTTAGTCATCGTTATTTGGTTGTTATTTATGTTATTATTAAATAACGTTGAATAAAAGAAGAGTCTGGTTTTCCAAGTCAGCTTTAAACCACAGTTAGTCATCGTCATTTGTTTTTTATTTATGTTATTATCTAATAACCTTAAATAAAAGATGGGTCTGGTTTTCCAAGTTAGCTTTAAACCACTGTTAGTCATCGTTATTTGATTGTTATTTATGTTATTATCTAATAACGTTAAATAAAAGATGAGTATGGTGATCACTAAATATAAACTATTGGTAAAGGGTTCAGTTTCATGTGCTGTGTAATTATTTTTTTTCCAAATCATCTTTTATTGCCCTTGGCGGTATCTGGAAAATTTATGACGTAACTTGATCAGAGTATATAATTGCAATTTTAAAATGTGTTACATTCATACTTGTTTCGGTACACTTTGAAATATTTTGCTTAATTTTACAACATAGGAAAAATATTATTTGGGCATGCATATCCATAAGTATCAATGTCCATCTAGAGTGTTTTTATTTCACGGGACCGAAAAGCTAAACTTGTTATTTTAGCCTCTGGAAAACAAGAATGAGGATGATAGAATTTCTCAGTACTGTAATCTGCTTTCTGTCTTACGCATCATCCAAAAGGGTTTCCTTTTCTTTTGGACAGTGAATGACGGAGCCATCGCTTAAGAAAAGTAAGAAAAAGATGAACTAATAGTTTATACCAAAGAGTGCAGAGTTAAGAATAGCCCACCATTCATGTTCCTAGGTTGTACCAGAAAGCGCTTCTTTTATTGTTAATTTGTATTAATTTTCAGTTGAAACAAACTCTGGCCAATAGCTATCAGCTGAGAATAGTTATTCCACGTCAGATCTGATCTATTATCCTTCCTAAGATAATAGGCCCCCTGTCTCCTCAAATAGGCACGTCTGCAATCATCTTTGAACCATAAAAGGATACGCCTATCAATAATGAGTCTAAATGAGATTCTCTTTTATACTCTTACTCTCCGAAAGGAGTAATTCTTGAAGCCGAAGTTGGAAAAGTTGGTCAAGTGAGTGAGAAGTGACATAGAGCACATTAAAGTAGGGTTGTGGTAGCCTTTTGGATACTTACCTTCTTGGTGATCTACCGGACTGGGGTTCGAGTTCCGCTAAAGCTCGATAGTTTCTGGTAATGTTTGCAATTTCATCATCCTTGTGAGGGTTGGATGGGGCGTTTGAGGTAGCCTAGTTATAGGTTTACCTGCTGTATTCTCAGCAGCCATTGCCTGACCCTCGCTGATCGTAGCTTCGGAGGAGAGAGGGCTTATACGCTGATCATGGTCAATCTCTCGGGCATTGTCACCGTCCCTTGTCTCTTACATTCATGAGGGACCTTTAAACCTAAGTATTCCTCCAAAATCAAACCATTGTTCTCAAGTTTTTTGGATAGTGCCATAGTACCATGGTCTTCCACTGTCTTGGGTTAGAGATCTCTTGTTTGAGGGCACGCTATTCTACCCTGTTTCTCTTCCTCTTGTTATTTTGAAGTTTTTATCCTTTAGTTATTATCAAGTTTTTATAGTTTATATATGAAAGATTTATTTTAGTTTGTAGTTTTTCCTTATTTCCTTTCCTCACTGGGCTATTTTCCCAGAGAGGCTTATGGCATCCTGCTTTTCCGACTAGGGTTGTAGCTTAGCAAGTAATAATAATAACAATAATAATAATAATGAGGCTCATTGTAAGGGGAATGCCTTACAGCCTGTCCGTGGTTATGGGAAGTGATCTTTGAAAGGCAATTAATTGTTTGGAACCGATGTTATAAATCTGTGACTTGCACATAACTGTTGAAAATTTATGTTCTGAACAATGTATTCCCAATATCTTTATTGTTTTCATATTTTGAATAATTATTCAATTTCGTGCTAGTAATTATTGTTATTTTCCCGCGGGTCACATAGCCTATGTCGGCTCATTTTATTTTTCATAACTGGCTGATACATGAAACCTTATTTTCTTTGTTCTTGCTTTCCCGTTTTACGTGTTGTTGTCTGGCCATATTTTCCATTATTAGAAAATCCTTTTCATTTGCCATATTAATCTGATTAACAGATCCATTTTACCGGTTATTTGTCTCCCAGAAAAAAATAACTGTTGCAGCTGTTATTTGATGAAAGAAGTCATCCTGGTATACAGTATACCCCGTATATAATAAAGAGAAAGTGTCTTGATATATATATATAATATATTTATATCAAGTCGTATAACTACTTGGTCTCTCCCCATCCCTCGGGAAAGGGGGGGCGTCATTCCTTGGTGAGAAGGGGTTACCCCGAGAAGCCGTATTGTATTTAGGAAGGAGGGAGGGTGGAAAAGGTTAAATATGTGCATTCGTGCGTGCATATTTATTCAAATATTTAATCGTCATTTTGACGGGTCACGTACACATGTACAATATAATCTTCATGACGTGTAAAATATCAGAAATACAGTTACAAACATTGTAACGCTCTCCATATGCTGTAGACATCAGAATCTTCTTATGACATTCGTCAAATTATATAAAAAATATATTTTCCCTAAATTATATGTGGAAGACATCACATCAAAAGACTGGTGAACATCAAGTAGATTTCCGCATTTCTTTTTTTTTTTACCTGACGTTGCAATACCTGTGGTCATCGTCGTCGTAATCAAGAGTGAGTGATGTGGGCCAAGAAACCCGAAAAGTGTGACGTATGAATTTAATGACTGCGAGTTGTGAGGTGCTTGAGACTTTTATACATAGGTAATGAGGGAAAGATATTATGTATTCCCAGGTTGCTGTTAAATAGGTATTTGTTTACCTAATTCCCATTCCTGGGATTGCTAATCAATTCGGTTCAATTAATTAGAATTGCTTATTTATTTAAGATAGAAAATCTTAGTTCAAGAAATATTAGACATTGTGAACCAATTTGCTGAGGTTGCTGGACTATTTTGGTCCAATTAGGTTTGATTGATGACATATCTGGACCAGTTCATTGGGATTGTTGACATATTTTAGAATAATTGGAGTTGTTGCTTTTTTTACCCATTTGAATGGGGGTTTCTGACATGATTGAAACCATTGATTTGAACTGCTCACTTTAGAACCAATTGATAGGGAGTCATATCATATTTTAGACCAATTGGAATTGCTGACAATTTAGGCCAATTGCTTGTGGCTTCTGACATATTTGGTTTAATTAATTGGGATTGCTAATATGAAGAAACAAATGGGCTTGCTGACCAATTATTCAATTGGGGTGATGAAAGATTTTTGATAATCTAATTAGAGTAGTTGACGTATTTTGGGCAATTTAATTTATGTTACTAATATACTTTTGAATTAAATAATCATGGCGGCTGACTTTAATTTTTAAGCCAATTGATTAGTGTTTATGGTATATATTTTGTACCATTTGTTGGATTTTCTCAAGTCGCTGATGCATTTTGAATTAAACTTTCCTCTGATATTTGAGGGAAATGAGTAAGTTTCTTTAGGAATTTTGTAGCGTACTTTTACATATTGCTTTTGAAACGTTAATTGGTACCTCCGAATTATTGTAGTGCATTTCAAGCACTTTCTTTTAATAAAAAAAAAAAAAAAAACTCGGGACTAGTTTCAAAATTTGTTCAGCATACTTGCGTGTGTTGATTTTGAAACCTCGCGAAATGCTTCCGAATATAATGAAGTTTCCTTTTCTCATTACGCACTGCTGGTGAGATTTCGCACTGTCAAAATACGTGGGGGTAAGTGTTATTAAACAAAACTCTTATCGAAGCAAAATATTTTCTTGAAAAAGAAAAATTTTAGTCTCAAATGATCACTTAATATTTACAGCTAATAATAAGCTTGACAACGTTTTATCTCGGTTTATTTTAGTCTAATTTACAGCTTAGGTTTTGTGGTTTATGAACAAACGGTGACAAGGGAACTAGAAGTGTTGAACGCTCGGGGAAAATTGCACGCTACAGTGAGAACGTCCGAACCTTGACAATTTGGCGAATTTTCTTTTCCCTCATTGCTATCGGTATTTTTAGAAGGAACATATATATTTTCTATAAAGAAATTTTGGGTTATTATTCTTAAATCTAGAATCTTCAGTGGTTTGTGGGACAGATTAATTATGGGTATAAAAACTGATTGTTTCAGATTGTAACAATGCTAAATTGAAATTATCAATGTTTAAATACAAACATGCATTGTTTTTAGTTTGTAGATAATCATTTTCTTAAACCTGTTGAATATCACCCTGTATTTCAAACAATGTTTCAGCTAACGATGGAAAAATTAAAAGGAATATTTTCAGTTTGCAAGTTTTCGTACGCCTCGTGACGTCACGAGATTGCTCGGGGCCGTCAGCTGAGCATGGAAACAACTCTTCCCATTCCCAAATTCAACAGTATTATTCGACTTGCTGTCTCGTCCACACTAGATCACTTTCGGTGGTTGTTACATGTGAGGATTAAATCTTGTACAATATTCTGTGTTTTGTGGTTATTCATAATGTGCATTTAATTTTCTATGGTGACTCCGTAATATGTGGTTTGACGAAAGAAAATCGGGGAAACTTGGGAGATTCTAACCTAAAAATTCATCAACGTGATGAGTGCTTCAAAGCGACCCTGAAGAAAAATATTGTGTGTACATAGTATCATGTAGTGATCGTATAGGAATTGTTTATTCAGTTTCAAGGAAGTGTTGACATCTGATGTAATAATGAAAGTTATTTCTTTATAAATATATATATATATATATATATATATATATATATATATATATATATATATATACATATATATGTGTATATATATATATATATATATATATATATATATATATATATATATATATATATATACATACATATATTAAATGAAGGGACTCATTCAATCTAGGACTTTCTTATTTATTTTATTTCCGTGCCGCCATACAAAAATAAACAAAAAATGAGAGAAAAATGAAAATAAATTTTCCATAGAAGAATATTTATAAAGATTTCTGGAACGTATAGCAATTAAAGTGTACCTTTTGAGGTTTCGTGTCAAATTTCCACCTCAAGGTTGAAATTATATTCACGTGATATACCGTATATTGCAAAGAACAGGAAAACCTTCGCATATAATCATCTTGTTGGTGTAATTGCATAACGGAAGTTATGTTTGGCAACAGAAGTGATTGAAAAGACCGTAATTATGATTGTTTTCCAATTGCAAACATTACTGTATGCTCAACATTCCTATTTAGTGTATAGTTCGTCTTATTCACGACCAAATGCCAGAGAACTTCATATCATTCATTATTCGCGAGCAAGAAGTTTTCCTCGAAAGATCTCTAATATGTTTATCAATATTAATAACCACATAATTCGTACTTGATAGACTACTCGCAAGATCCAAGTTTAGTGTCAATCGTCCTACGCCCAAAGTAAAAGAAATAAATTGCGTATTTGAATTATCATCATGTCGGACACATTCTCCAGTCAAAATAGAATTGTAGTTTAAGAAAATGTATGTCTACATGATCCTTCACCTTAAAGCGAACGAAGATTATTTGATAAATATTTTTTCTAATCTCATCTGGGTCCCTTTATTTTTCAGTCATATCGTATGATATATTGAATGATTAATTTTTTCCCGAGTTATAATTGCTTTTTGAATAAATATCTTTAGTTTTTTTTTTCGTGAATGAGTCATAATGGCCCTACACAGATACAAATTACAGGTACAGTAATGTAAAATATATTATCTAAATTTCAAAAAATCGAAAGCTGAATTTACAATAGTAGCGATGATACACATAAGGCCGTAAGTAATTAAATTAGAAAGGGACCTAAAGAAATTCCACAAGTAATAAGAGTAATTATAGTGACATTTTCTTTGTTTTTACATACGGCCTAGTTTCCCCCTTTCTGTTATTTTCCGCTTGAGTGCTGGAGAAGTCCACGGAAGCTCACGACTCTAAACTTCGCCAATCGCCGGCGACAGCCAATCAGAATTAGAGAATAGTAAACGCTGCGCTTGAAAGAGACGTTGATTGGCCAGGTGATTCCATTAGAACTTGCTTTTGGTTGAGCAATCACGCGATAACGAACGTAACCGCCTTATGCCGATAGGTGTGTTCTTTCCTCTCCGTGATATGTCTTCGCTTGACGCATTCCTCTCTCGCCACAAAATTCAAGTGTCTACTGATATTGTTATGGATGAAGAGACGTAATTTCTTGTGTAAAATTAAATTTTGTATATGTCCAGTTTTGTCTTCGCATTGATTTTCATAAGTTTTTTTTTTTTTCTTCTTTTCTTTTGTCTGTTGTATTCGATACTTTCCTTAGTAATTGTAGAGCTCAATTTTTGATCAGTGAAAGTTTGTGACAATATCAGTGACTATTCAGTTAGAAATCTAAAATGATCCTGTTGTTCTGCAGCAGTATCATCGTTCACATTTATTCAGCATTTTGACGTAGCCAGAATACATTTCCAAAATTAAGCTTACTGGTTTTTTTTTTTTCGAACGGTCGTATATATATTTACATGTTCTATATTATAAAATCAAATTATTTCAACAGCTGATCAATTTACAGACC
Source organism: Palaemon carinicauda (assembly GCF_036898095.1). Classification (NCBI taxonomy): domain Eukaryota; kingdom Metazoa; phylum Arthropoda; class Malacostraca; order Decapoda; family Palaemonidae; genus Palaemon; species Palaemon carinicauda. Next base: position 48,265,060 of record NC_090759.1, read on the forward strand.
TTGTGCAGGTTTACTTCATAAAAACTACAGATGTAAAACTTTTAAACAACATTAAAAAGACTAATTAAAATTCCATTATCTAATGACGGCCTGAATACCAAAGTTATTGCAATAAATAAAAATGACTGTGAGCGAAGAGGCCGTGCAGCCCCAAACCGCTATCCGGGACGAAAATCCCCTTTTTAGGGCCAGCAGCCCCCAGTCGTCATCCGGTAAGCTTGGCATCATCATCCCTCCTCCTGTGGAGAATTACACCGAGGACGAAGAGGAAGAAGAGGATTCCCTGAAGGATCCCCCGTCGCCGCCTATTTCGACCTCCCCAGCAAAGCCTTGCGTCCCTCTGTCCCTCCATCGCCCCCTTTCACCCATCCTCTCCGAGCCAGCTTCTTTGGAAGTCTCTCCATCTTCTGATGCCCATCCTACTGAAGATCCTCCATCCTCACCAACCCCAAAAGAATCCCCAGAGGATGCCCTTGTTTCTCATGAAGATCCCCCTTCCTCACCAACCTCGAAAGAACCCCCAGCCACGCCTTCCAGCGATGCTGGTCTGCTTCCTTCTGACGATGCCCTGAAGAAGAGGCCCTCTGTCGTTTCGACCATCGGCTCGATCGAGGACGATATCGAACACGCCCAGTCTCTCGGCAGCAGCAAGCACAGGAGCATTCAATCGTTAACGTCCCTCGAGGATGAGTTCGGTTACTTCAACGAAACGGCCAAGTTCGTCCCTCGCGCGAACCTTCGTCAGGAGGGGAACAAATTCCTGAGTCTCGCGCCCGAGGGCGTGGGTGGGGCTGAGGGGGGTGTGTCAACTCCAGGCATGTACAGCCTTCCTCCGAATCCTGCCAAGCTGAAACTCTCGGAGCATTTCCCCAGGTACAAAAGACAGTACAAAGTGGAGAGCATTTACGTCAACGACCTGTACACGCTCACCTACGACGACGACGAAACCCTCGAGAAAGTCAAGTCCATAATCGTTCATTATGTAAGTTTTGCCTTGAAGTTCATCGGAAGTTTCATTGTTCGAGTCGTTATTATTTTTTCAGTTTATCTTTCATTCTCTGTTGTTTACTGTTTTTTTTTTTATTGCTATAACCTGCCTTCCATTCCTTTTAGTCTTTATTGTAGTCTTTCAAACTTATTATACATATGTCTTTTGAGTTTTATCTAAAATTATAATAATTTGTATGCGATAACCATGTTTATTTATGATAGGGTCTGACTTTGACCTGATTATTTAATGATTCTGTTATGCGGTTTCATAGGAATAACAATGATAAAATGCAGTGTTATGAAAATTTATTAGTATTGGGTAATTTTACCACGGAATTATCAATTTAAGTAATATGAAATTATTTATTGGGAAATTCTGACTTGCCTTTGTCTTGGGAATAAATTGTGCGCATCACTGTATTTACTATTCTCATTTGTTAATTATTATGAGTTCAGCGGAAATTACATTGGCTTGCTGTATGAAAAATGTATCTTATGTAATATTTCCGTTGATGAATAATCAGTAAATTTCGTCATTTATTCTGCAATGCCAGGTGCGCTCCGATTTGCAAAATATTTGTAACATGGCATCAGTAAAAATTGCATATGAGAGAGAGAGAGAGAGAGAGAGAGAGAGAGAGAGAGAGAGAGAGAGAGAGAGAGAGAGAGAGAGGAGGGGGGGGGGTAAAAGTTCCATACAACTAATTTACAATATAACATTATGCAGAATCTTTGTCAAGAGGAGCATGAAGCTAGCAACCTCCCCTTCGATGACACAGACACACACACACACACACACACATATATATATATATATATATATATATATATATATATATATATATATATATATATATATATATATATATATACATATATATATACATATGTATATATACACAGTATATATTCTTAATGTTGTGGTTTTATTTTGATAATACTCTAAAAGTTTTGATTTCAATGACGATGATTGGCGTCATATCAGATAATTGAATCATATTGTTTGTACTTTTGTATATCATATATAATTTTCACTCTCTTTTACGCATTTACACTACATCCTATATTAACCTTTATTTGAAATATCATAAAATACTTACTCAGAATATACGCGTTTTGCAAGACTGTGTCTCGAGTGTTTCGCGTGACTTTCAAGAATACCATTATTTCCCTTTTTTTTACATCCATTCTTTGCCGGAAGGGAATAACAAGCATGCCTTAATAACGCCATATTCACTGAGTAAAACGAAGGGAAAATGTAAGGAAATTGCTGTCTACGGAGTGAAATAGCAATGTGAAGAGATCTTCCCATATACCTTCATTGACTTTCACTCTCCCATTCAAATTTTACACTTTACGGTTTTAGCTGTACACGTGATAGGAATTGTTGCTTTCATAAGTACTGGTATTTTCGGTAGGTATGGTGAGGGATTGTCATCTTGTGTTACGTGGGGTATATTATTAAGGTGATCTCGTTTTATTCTTAAATTCACATGGGTGCATGTTTCGTTGATTGCTAGGAATATATGTGAATTCTACAGGTACGTGGTGATTTACTCTTCTTTTGGTTTTTATCAAAAGAGAAACTAGACTTTTTTGAATTGTGTTGTTCAGGCTTTCCAAATAGCCCTATATGATTTATTTTTCAATTTCAAGTTATTCCAAGAAAGAGATCAGATAAAAGAAAATTGTTGACAGGTTTCTTTAAACTATTATTTTTCATTATTCCGAGATGAAGAATTATTGTTAATGTGAACTGCGAAACACATCAAAGGGTTGTAAGTTTATGCATTAAAAAAAAGTAATAGAAGTGGAAGTGAGGCGAAAAAATGGTATGAAGGCACCTGTATCCGGTTGTATATAACTGAAAGGTCAAAGAATAACTCCAAGTCATTCTCCTTGGAGAAATCCTCCTTGAAATTAGGCCACTGGGTGAATTGTTTCCTTAATTTCAAGGATTTCATTGTGATTGAAATACGTAGGTTAGGTCGGAGGCATGATTTTTTAAACGCTTCAACCCCGAAGACTATTAAGACTGACCCTGTGAACGATTTTCCTTCTGCTTATCCGTTAAGTGGCGCCATCTTTTGCCCAATGATAACCAACTTCCTTCCACTTGCAGCCAACTGAATGCAACCAGCAAAGGGATACTGATCACACAGTACCACCTCGTGTTAACACGTAGTGCTACTGTGCTAGGCCGTGCCTGTACAGGAACTCCTTGGGCTAAATATAGGCAAACTCAGGGTAAAGCGTAACCTTTTCAGTTGAACTTGAAAGGTGAGGGGAAAAAGAATGTCACGAATCAGCCTCTGGATATAAGCAACACTAGGTACCATTGTGTATGAGATCATTTATGAGGATTGATGGCTAAGGTGTTCGCTCTTCTACGATATTTGAACGTCATTTAATGGCGTCTCATTATTTGCGCAATTTAAGGATCCGTTCGTAGCGCAATTACGTCAAGGTCAAGTCGAGTGTTGTCAGAATAGATCAACGTTATTGAGGATTTCCGTTCGTTTTCCTATCTCTCTCTCTCTCTCTCTCTCTCTCTCTCTCTCTCTCTCTCTCTCTCTCTCTCTCTCTCTCTCTGTTTGTGTGCGTGAATAGAAGTCACAAGGTTGAGATTTCTATTAGTTCCTCTTCCTTTACATAGATGGCAGTCAAGTTGCGTCGATTTGTTACTGTCTGAATAGTTTTGGTCTTTTGTATAAAAATCTTTGTTACGTGGGTTTTAATTCGCTAGAATACCTTAAATTTGATCTCTCTCTCTCTCTCTCTCTCTCTCTCTCTCTCTCTCTCTCTCTCTCTCTCTCTCTCTCTCTCTCTCTCTCTCCTTCAATGGTTTTCTAATGCTTCGCGTACCATTCCTTGACGCATGAGTCACGACATCTAATCCTATTAGGCTACTCAACTCTTACTTTATCCACGTTACGGATAAAAGGCCTGTCACATCTGTAACATCACAAACGATGTAACATCACTGATGTTCGAGAGACTTGAAAAGGGCGATTTTCAATCTAATGCCGATCGTGACTCCTCAAACTATATAGAACTCTATCAATTGTGATCGTTGATTGGAGAGACAATACCAAAGATCAGTCTCTGGAGACAGAGGATGAGAGAGAGAGAGAGAGATGCCTTGTATTATTATTATTTTTACTATCCAAGCTACAACCCTAGTTGGAAAAGCAAGATACTATAAGCCCAGGGGCTCCAACAGGGAAAAATAGCCCAGTGAGGAAAGGAAATAAGGAAATAAATAAATGAAGAGAACAAATTAACAATAAATCATTCTAAAAAAAGCAACGTCAAAACAGACATGCCACATATAAACCATTAACAACATCAAAAACAAATATGTCATAAATAAACTATAAAAAGACTCATGTCCGCCTGGTCAACAAAAAAGCATTTGCTCCAACTTTGAACTTTTGAAGTTCTACTGATTCAACGACCCGATTAGGAAGATCATTCCACAACTTGGTAACAGCTGGAATAAAACTTCTAGAGTACTGCGTAGTATTGAGCCTCATGATGGAGAAGGCCTGGCTATTAGAATTAACTGCCTACCTAGTATTACGAACAGGATAAAACTGTCCAGGGAGATCTGAATATGAAGAGAGGTGTAGAAAAGGAGAGGGGACACCATGAATATTAAATTAATGCTCGACGTAGTTGCCATATTTATATAAGTACTTTGCTCTGAAGGACAGGAAAATTTAATCAGGATT
>NC_090759.1:48274806-48289806 GCF_036898095.1 Palaemon carinicauda
CCTACAGCCCTTTCATAGAAAGGGAAGGGCGGGTCCATCAGGACGACATGGCCATCTCACCCAAAAATAGATTTTTCGCTTCGCTCAAAATCCGTTTTTTGGGCTCAAGCCATGTCGTCCTGATGGAAGTATACCAGAGCATTACTATATCTGTGGATTCTCAGAACGTGCCGTACTCCCCGGAGGTAATTTTTCCCGGTCGACTAGACCTAGAGACCTAAGATGTTACCGTTATACATCTTTTCAACTAACCATAAACCATGTTAGAACTTCCTGCCCCCTACAGGGAAGAGTCCTACTAGACTCTGGAAAAGTCTCGAAGAGTACATATACCTATGTATGAATACCAGGCAAGCTAATATAGTGGTCTCACCCTATATTAAGTAAAGCATAGTTTGTAAAGAACCACTGCGTCAATATGAAATATCGACCAGTTCTCCGCACAATACTTGTATTGGACAAAGGTTTATATCCGCATAGGAGGAAACTTGTAAAACCGCCACCGTCCCCTTCTGGGACGGAATCCTCCCGTTAAGGGAAAGCATAAACCAATGCAACATAGCTTGCATAAAGGAACAATTCTATTAGAATTATCCCAGATAAAGTACATAGAATGAATGCTCAATTATACCAATATATTGACACAGGTGAAGGAGACGCAAGGTTCTCAAGAACAAGTTTATTGATAAACAATAAATAGACAGGTTAACAACAATTATATATATATATATAATATATATATATATATATATATATATATATATATATATATATATATATATATATATATATATATATATAAGAAGAGGATAACCCAAAACTTTAAGCATAAGTATGATAGTAAACAGAACTTGTTTATCTGAAAGAAAAAACATTATTGCCACTTTTAAGATACCGAGGTATCAAAGTCATAAAAGTCTGTATTACAAATCAATCACATTAGCGTTAGAAAACGCTCGGCACACATGTCTGCACTTATGCTAGGTTCACCTTTGGAAATGGAACAGTCAACGTGGGCAACTCAGTGCCCTCACTTAGTTTGTAGTACCGTATGTAACTACACACTCACCCTGGAATTAATCGTCCCAATTAAAACCACTGTTCCTCGCAGAGTTAAACAGTAGGGTTAACGACGCGACCCACTGCTACCACTGATCTCTTTAGTTCCTCTACTTGCTTCGCATAGTGGCGAAAGAACACTCTGGAAGACTTCCAGCCAGTGTATGAACGGAGAGGTTCAAAATCCATACAATTAAAGAAATTTAAGGATGAGGCAACTTTCCTCGGATCGTGACCTGCGGGTGTACTGTCAGGATCTGCTCTGCGAATAAAATATGTGATTTTTGCTCTGAGTTGATTCAGAGATAAATTTGAGCCTGATGTTTCTCCCCTGAATAGTTGACCACCCTTGGTCTGAAGTTCTACGAAGATAGACCTTTAGGCATTCTACTGGACATAGAGATGCATCTTCTTTCAGAGGGCAGATTCTCCAGGGCCCCCACCTGTTGGTGGGTAACTCATTCTTGGCGAGAAACGTAGGATCCGGAAACAGGTTCAGTTCTCCCCATCCAGGAACTGAACACGACCTGCCTCTCTCGAGAGGGCTACAATCTCACTAACCCTGGCCCGGATGCGAGTGCAAATAGGAAAATAACTTTTTGTGTCAAATCCTTTAACGCACACTCCTCATTGCTCAACAGAGAAGCGAAATGAAGAACTTTGTCTAAAGACCATGAAATGGGCTTTGGAGGTGCTGAAGGTCTGAGCCTAGCGCAGGCTTTCGGAACTTTATTAAAGATCTCGTTACCGAGGTCGACCTGGAAGGCATATAGAATGGGTCTTGTCAAAGCAGACATCATACACGCCGAAATCGTGTTAGCTGCCAACCCTTGACCATGGAGGTGGATGAAGAAAAATAAGCAGAAGTCTGTCGAGATCTACTGCGGATTCTTCGCCTTGACAAAGGCCACCCATTTTCTCCAAGATGACTCATATTGCCTTCTAGTAGATTTGCACTTATATTCCTCTAGGAAGTCTATGCTGGCTTTCGAAATCCCGAAACGCTTCCTCACCGCTAGGGAGAGAAAATCATGAGCTGCAGGGTCCGGGTTTTCTGTAATGAAGCGCAGACAGTCGACTTCTGGACTCGCTGGGTCAGAACTGGATCTGGTAGCGGTACAAATTTCAGCCGTAGTTCCAATGCCAGGGGGAACCACACGCTGTTCGGCCACTTGTGGGCCACTATTGCCGCTACCCCCTTGAAGGATCTCAGTTTTTTGAGGACCCTCAACAGAAGGTTGTGAGGAGGGAACAGATAAATCCTGGACCATCTGTTCCAGTCGAGGGACATCGCGTCCACTGCTTCCGCTAAGGGGTCCTCGTACGGGGACACGTACAGGGGCAACTTTTTGTTGTCTTTCGTCGCAAAGAGGTCTATCTGCAGTTCTGGGACTTGATTCAGAATGAAGGAGAATGATCCTGCGTCTAAGGACCATTCCGACTCTATCAGTGTGAACCTGGATAGAGCGTCCGCTGTCACATTGCGGACTCCTTGAAGGTGAACTGCCGACAGGTACCACTTCTTCTTTTCCGCCAATCGGAAGATGGCCAACATCACCTGGTTGAGAGGGGGTGACCTTGATCCTTGTCGATTCAAGCATCTCACAACTACCTCGCTGTCCATCACCAACCTTATGTGGATCGAGTGACGCGGGGAGACTTTCTTTAAGGTAAGGAGCACTGCCATAGCTTCTAGAAAGTTTATGTGAAAGGTCTTGAATAGCTTGGACCAAGTCCCCTGGACTTTTTTCCGATGAGAGTGACCTCCCCATCCCTCCTTCGAGGCGTCTGAGTGAATCGTCACCGACGGGGGAGGTGGCTGAAGAAGAACCGACTTCTTTAGATGTCTGGCTTGGGACCAAGGCCTGAGAAGAGTACGTAGCCGAAGCGGAACTGGTCTTCTCAGATCTCTTCGCGCGTTTGATGCATAACTTCTCCAAACTCCGGTTGCATCCTTTAGCTGTGCTCTTAGCACTGGGTCTGTCACCGAAGCAAACTGGAGAGAGCCCAGTAACCTCTCCTGTTCGCGTCTTGATATCTTTTCGGAATCTAGAAGTCTCTTGACAGAACCCGCTATCTCCTTCCTTTTCTTCGCCGGGATGGAGAAACGGTGTGACATTAGGTCCCAGTGGATTCCCAGCCACTGGAACTTTTGAGATGGAGGAAGTCGAGACTTTTTTCTGTTGATCTTGAAGCCTAGATACTCTAGGAACTGGATCACTTGACTGGAAGCTTGCAAGCATTCTGTCTCGGATGCTGCCCACACCAACCAGTCGTCCAGGTAGGCTACTACCTGAATTCCCTTTAGGCGTAATTGTTTGAGAGCTACGCTCGCAAGCTTCGTGAAAATCCTTGGGGCTATATTTAGCCCGAATGGCATGGCTCTGAAGGCGTATAGTCTTCGTTGTAGCTTGAACCCTAGGTAGAGGGAGAGTCGACGGTTGATTGGAACGTGCCAATAGGCGTCCGACAAGTCTATGGAGACGGAATATGCCCTCTTGGGCAGTAAGGTCCTTATGTGTTGCAGTGTTAGCATCTTGAATTTGCAATTCACTATGAACTTGTTGAGTGGCGACAAGTCCAGAATGACTCTGAGCTTTTCCGAGTCTTTCTTGGGAACACAAAACAGCCTCCCTTGGAATTTGATGGACTTCACCCTTCGGATCACTTTTTTCTCCAACAGTTCTTGAACGTACTCCTCCAGAACGGGGGTGGAGTGTTGGAAAAACCGAGGGCACGGGGGTGGAGTGCTGTACCAGCTCCAGCCCAGTCCGTTCTTGAGTAGGCTGTGGGCCCAGGGATCGAAGGTCCACCGATCCCGAAAATTCTGAAGTCTCCCTCCTACCGGCATCATTTCACCTGGACTGCCGTCCTGAGGTCTTGCCTCCCCGACCGCGATCACCCCTGAATCCCCTTCCCCTTGAGGGGCGCCTAGACGAGCCTCTGGCTGCTCCTCTAGGCCTTGCTCGAAAGGAAGTAGACTGCCCTTCGAACGTTGGGGTGAATGCCGTGGACTGTGTCGACACGGCCTTGGGTACCCACTGAAATGTGGTCGGGGTTTGTGCCACCAACTGGGGCACTGAAGGCAATGGCAATTGCAGTTGCTGTTGCTGTTTACGAGGCTTGGCTGGTCGAGACGGTAGCCTAGTCCTCATAGTCTTCCTCTTTGGTTGAGGACCCTCATCCGGGGAAGACTTTCTTTTGTTAGCCAGGCCCCACTTCTGGAGAAGGTTTCTATTCTCCATGGCGGCCCTATCAACAACTTCTTTGACCAATTCGGTAGGGAAAAGGTCTTTGCCCCAAATGTTGGAGGAGATTAGCTTCCTTGGCTCGTGCCTCACCATAGCCGAGGTGAACACGAACTCCCTACAAGCTCTCCTCGCCCTGACGAAGCCATAAAGATCCTTCGTCACTGTGGCCAGATGAGTCTTGGCCACTACCATGAACATTTCATGGACCTTGGGGTCACTTGCCATCGTCTCAAGAGTAGTCTGAAGAGACATTGAGGCAGCCAGTCTTTCTTTTGTCTCGAGCTCTCTCCACAAAAGAAAGTCAGACAGCTTAGGGAGGTCCTCGCCGAACTGACGTCCGGCAATATCAGCCTCCAACTTCCCAACTGAGAAGGTAAGATGGACGTCCTTCCAGTCTTTGTGGTCCATAGGCAGGGCCAGTGACAAGGGTTTACACTCCTCCAGGGAGGGGCAAGGCTTGCCGGCCTCGACTGCTTTTAGTACAGCCGCAAACCCTTTCTGTAAAAAGGGGAAAGCTCTAGCAGGAGAGGACACAAAGGAAGGGAGCTTCTTACTCAATGCAGCTACCTTTGAGTTCGTGAAGCCCCTCTCTTTCATCGAGGATGAAAGCAAAGCTTGAGCCTTAGCATGGTCCATCACTATGACCTCCTTCGGCTCTGTCTCCTCCTTTGAAGCTGGTTCCTTCCTCAGCCGGACATAACAGTCCGGATATGACCCCTTGCTGGGCCAGAATTCCACCTCCTCTAGGGGAACTGAGCCCAACTTATCCGAGATGACGATCTTTCCAGTCGTCATCGGCATGTGCTCAGCATACCTCTATGGGTTAGCATCTGAGCACAAGGGAAGGTCTTTCACATTGAGCCTTTTCTGGGGCCCATGTGATGCTGCAAGTCTCTGCATCTGCAGTTCCATTGCAGCCGCCTTCTCCTGATTCTCCTTCTGCATTTGTTGGATCATTCCAACAATGGAGGAGAGGGCCTGTCCCAGCTCTACTGGGAGAGCGGCCGATGTTGAGGGAATAGGCTCCGGGATCTGAACCGGAGTAGCCGACACCTCGTCGACCTCTTCCTCTTCAACGTCTGGGGCTTGAACTTCATCCTGGGCTTCTGCCAGGAGGTCTTCCTCCAGACGCTCGTCCACGTCAGACATCCTGTCATCCAACTGGATGTCTTGCATAGCGACCGCGACTTCAGCATCCACCTGGATCTGAACTTGGGGAATCTCCTCTTGAGGCTGGGGAATCACTGCATCAGCTGATGCCCTAGGGAAAAGATACGCCCTCATCTTCTCACTTGGAAGATAAGGTCCAGAGGTGTTCTTCTGGAAGCCCCTTACCCAGGTACGAAGCTTCTCCCTTGCTATATCCCTTGATTCCGCCGTCCTAGGGGAATCAAAGGCCTCAGTAATCAGGTTAGTGCACACGGTACATACCTGAGGGTCCCAATACTGGAGATCACCCTTGGAGACAGCGCATGCTGCGTGCCTCCTACAAAACTCATGTCCGCAGAGGTTCTTACTGCGGACGTTGCAGAAAACACTTCCGCACTTCGGAGGGTCCTCCTGTAAAGAGAAGAAATTTCCATGAGTATCAAGTGAACTATGTATCACTGGATATGCATAGTTTAGCATAACAATTCAGAAAGGAAAGACACACACTTGTGTTTCCTTCACAACCAATTGCTGCAGCCTTCCAGATAATAAAATCGTATGGTTAATCTCTTCTAGAATAACCAATGAAAAGTTTCCAGAGGAAACAGGTGTAGCTCACACCTAAGCAATGATTTTAAAATCCTGGATAATAGACAAGAGAGAACTCACTTTCTTATCTGTAAGGCAACAGCAAAGGGCTGTGCAAGACAACACAAAAGTGTTAGAACACACAGTGCTGTACCAAAACTTATACTATAGTTTTCCTCTTACAGTATATGTTATACTGAAGAATACTGGTACAGTATAGAAGGTTATGTGCCGGCCGGCACACACCATAACTAGCTTTAAAGTATACTACTTAACAGCTATAAGGCGGCAGAACGCTGGTTCAAATGCATGTGCCGGCCGGCAACAGCCCATGTCGGCTACACAAGGTAGCACCCGGCTGCCGGCCACACTCCTGGCGACCGGCAGACAAGGGCTGACAATAGCCGGCTGGCAAAGGTACAAAACCGATGCCAGCCAGCAGCAAAAGAACCAGAGGACTACGACTGCCCGGCTGCCGGCCTCATAGGCCGGCAGCCGGGTCGGGTACAGCACTAGAAGAAAACAGAATGGATGCCGGGATAAGAGCGTAAACAACCTCCAAGCCCGGCAATCCGAAAGAGTGCATATAAGGAAGGGGAGAATCTAATTCAGGCTTCCTGACCAATGCCGTCTAACTCACAGGCAGGCATGGATGAGGGACCAAGGGAGGTTCGGGCAGCACTCAAGCAGAAGACCCTTGCCGGCCGGCAAAGGACTGAGTCAATTCCACTTCCTAACCTATCCTAGGTCCAGATGTAGAATGACGTACAGTACTGTAATGGCTAGGCCATTACGGAGATAGAGGGGGAAGGGACAAAAGAGGGTCCTACCAACCTTGCTTTAGTGAAGGATCACCCGCAGCCAAGGAAACTCATCTTAGCCTAAGGGAGATCCAAGGAGGGAGGCCAGCAATACTTGCCAGCTCCCAAAGAACCAAAGCAAGGAAGGTGTTGCTACTCCCAGGGAAAGAATCTTATCCTCCCCCCGAGAACAGCAACAAGGACTAGTCTGCTAGATCACAAAAGAAGGAATCATCTCGTACAGAAACCTTCGGTAGTGACCTAAGGAGGCTAAGCCTCCTATGTCTGTGTCAGGCCAGCGAGGGAGACTCTACCCCAAGCCAGACGAACACAGACTCAGACTAAAAACTCTGTTGTTCTGTCCCACTCTGAAATCAGACTTACTGGAACAGGAAGGTACAGTAACACCCCAGTATAGTATTATCGAAAGTTAATTCAGATAAACCACTTAGGGATAAGCCCAAGGCTTAAACAGAGGGAAAGGGATTGCATACCTTCTCTGAAGAAAAGAAAGCAACCGGGGAGTATGAGAAAGTATACTAAGGCTCCGTAAGCAACTTAGCCTAGGCACCAAGAGAATCGATTACCTAAATCACCGAAACTCACTCGTATACTATCTTGGAAATATTCAACATAATCTTAAATGTATAAAAAACAGCCTAAAGCTTCAATAAAATTCTAATACACTCGGAAAACCAAAATCATGCAGAAAGTACTAGGACCAAACGACTAGGCTACATGGCCTAGCGTAGGCCAGAGTTGGCGAATACTTCGCCAAAATAATACTAAAGCACGAAAGGAAATCCTATGTAACGCTAAATAGCTAAAAGTTATTAAAGCAAAACAACCGGGAATGTCGCTCTGGCTAACTAAAACTCATACCTAGCGAGCGACAGCGTCCATGACGCCTCCGGTATGCTACGGCTCTTGTAACAAAGATTAATCCTATTAATCACTTAAAAATTTACCAAGAGCCTACATTTATACATAAAAGAAATGGTACTCAACTTATCAGAGGCCGACAAAGTTGGAGAAGCCATGAAAAGCTGAATAAATCCAAGATTTGCGAGAAACACAGGAAAAAACACCGAGTTGTTAAGCTACGCAAAAAGGAATACAGATGGCGCCAGGATTGGCGCCAGGCACGCTTACGAAACTGGAGAAGAGGGAGCCTTGGGAGCGGCTCCCCCTTTTTCTATCCCGTTTTCGTTTCTTGCCAATTGACCCCTCGATGTGTTATCTCTGTTTGGGGTGCAGATTTCCATGTGGCGTGTCAAGAATACGTCCTCTGATATGTCGCGATATCCCTTTCATTAGGGATATTCACTCCAGGAGTTAGAATTCTGGGTACCTTAAGGTAAATTCTCTGGGAATATCACCGTAGTTGTAATATACCCTAGGAAGCTACCCTATAGGAACTTCCGTCAGGACGACATGGCTTGAGCCCAAATATATATATATATATATATATATATATATATATATATATATATATATATATATATATATATATATATATATATATACACATATATATATACACATATATACATATATACATATATACATATATATATATATATATATATATACATATATACATATAAATATACATATATACATATAAATATAAATATATACATATATATATATATATATATATATATATATATATATACATATATATATATACATATATATACATATATATATATATATATATATATATATATATATATATATATACATATATATATATACATATATATATATATATATATATATATATTTATATACATATATTTATATACATATATATATATATATATATATATATATATATATATATACATATACATATATATATATATATATATATATATATATATATATATATATATATATACATATATATATATATATATATATATATATATATATATATATATATATATATATATATACACATATATATATTCATATATATATACATATATATATATATATATATATATATATATGTATATGTATATATGTATATATATATATATATATATATATATATATATATATATGTATATATATATATATATATATATATATATATATATGTATATATATATATATATATATATATATATATATATATATATATATATGTATATATATATATATATATATATATATGTATATATATATATACATATATATATATATATGTATATATATATATATATATATATATATATATATATATATATATATATATATATGTATATGTATATATATATGAATATATATATAACGGATTTTGAGCGAAGCGAAAAATCTATTTTTGGGTGAGATAGCCATGGCGTCCTGATGGAAGGTTCCTGTTTGGTAGCTTCCTTGGGTATAAGACTACTAAGATATTCCCAGAGAATTTAACCACAGGTTATCACAGAATTCTAACTTCTGGAGCGAGTATCTCAAAGGTTTCCCTTTAAGACATCGTAATACAACAGGGGACACGCATGTCTGAACGTGCCACATAGCTATCTCCACCCCGAACAGAGTTAATGCTTCGGTGTGTAAGGGCTGAGAATAGCTGGGAGCCGTTCCACAGCTAATCTCACTCGTGGCTACTACTGATACTCGAGACGTAAACAAACGGACGCCATTGCTCTAATGACGTCACGCGCGTCTTTATCCTGGCGCCAGTTGCTGCCCATCACCATGATACAATTGTGTAGGGTGGGAACAAACTGAACGAAGTAGTAGGGAGGGTCCATCAGGACGCCATGGCTATCTCACCCAAAAATAGATTTTTCGCTTCGCTCAAAATCCGTTTTTTGGGCTCAAGCCATGGCGTCCTGATGGAAGAGTACCAGAGAATCAATGTATCGTGGTAGATTTTCCCCCAGCGTTGAGTGCCTAGGCATTGACAAAACAGCAAAGTAATCTTAGGTAAGAACCATAGGAACGAAGTATCCTGCCCCCCATTGGTAGGAAGTTCCCATGGGCTATGCCGACGTCAAAGTGGTATTGAAGGGCTATTCATCTTGACAGAAGAACTTTTAAGAACTTAGAGATGAAGCAGAATGTTTAATATTTGTATAGGAACATTCTGAAGTAGGCCAGTGGTGGTTGGGCACTGTGTATAGAGTTCATCTCCTGATTATCAGAAGTAAGTATTCGTGTAGGAACCTTACTGAGACAAGGTGAATATAATTTAGGATTAGACATCTTAAATTCTTCATGACCATAAGAAAGGAGGAATAAATAAAACTATGACAGTATGTATTTCATAGTAAGTAGGAGCTGAAAGAGACGCATAAGTAATAAAATAGAAATTTTATTTCACAATGCAGAAATTAAATAATTTACAGCAAAAGTAAAGTTCATTTACAGTAATAATAATGTACATAGAAATAAAGGCTTGCTCTTGAATCTGAAAAGGAATTTCAGGATTAGTAGGTACTCGTTCTCGAGGAACGCAAGTCTTTAAACAACACATCATGCTCAAGGCATGCGGCACTTGTGTGACACTATGACATTTCACCTGGGATAAGAACAGTTATAAAAGCACTAAGTGTTTTTAGACATCACTATGAATCACTCGAGGGTCAACATAGGCACCCGAAGAGTTAGAGTCCCAAGTAACTCACTGTTCTACGCAGAGTTAGGTGCAGGTTTCATAACACTACCTGCGGCTACCACAAAATGTTTGATTTCGTGCACTTGTTTCGCATAATGTTTAAAGAAAACTCGCGAGGACTTCCAGCCCGTAAAGTTTTTAAGGCTCTCAAAGTCCATGCTCTGAAAGAAGTTCAGAGAAGATGCCACTTTTCTAGGATCATGACCAGCGGGTGTACTGTTCGGATCCGCTCTGCGAATGAAGTAGGTGATTTTCGCTCTTAATTGTTTCAGTGACAGGTCGCTGCCCGATGTTTCTCCTTTGAAGAGTTGGCCTCCACCAAAGTTCGAAGTTCTGCGAAGATAGACCTTGAGACTCTCTACTGGACATAGAGAGACATCCTCCTTCAGGGGGCATATTCTCCAAGGGCCCCATCTTTTGGTGGGTAATTCATTTTTGGCGAGAAACGTCGGATCAGGGGAGAGGGTCACTTCTCCTGAATCAGCAAACAGGATGTGTCCCTCTTCTCTTGATAATGCCACTATTTCGCTGACTCGAGCTCCCGAGGCGAGAGCAAATAAAAATATAACTTTCTGAGTCAGATCCTTGAGGGGGCATGAATCGTTGTCCAAGTTGGAGGCGAAATGGAGCACCTTGTCTAGTGACCAGGAGATCGGTTTCGGAGGGGGTGCTGGGCGTAGGCGAGCACATGCTTTTGGTAATTTGTTAAAGATGTCGTTGGACAGATCAATTTGGAAAGCATATAGAATTGGTCTAGTCAAAGCCGATTTGCAGGTTGAAATCGTATTGGCTGCTAATCCTTGTCCATGAAGGTGAATGAAGAAGGACATACAGAAATCAATGGTGATTTCTTTAGGATTTTTTGCTTTAACAAAGGAGACCCATTTCCTCCAGGATGATTCATATTGCCGTCTCGTGGATTCGGTCTTGTATTCCTCTAGGAAGTCTAGACTTTTCTTCGAGATCCCAAACCTCTTCTTTGCGGCAAGGGAGAGAAAATCATGAGATGAAGGTCCTTGATTTTCGATGATGAAGCGAAGACAGTCGACTTCTGTACTTGTTGAGAGAGAACTGGGCCCGGGAGAGGGATTAGCTTGGGCTGCAGCTCCAGGACCAGGGGGTACCAGTTGCTCCGGGGCCACTTGGGAGCCACTAGGGCCGCTGTCCCTTTGAAGGTTCTCAGTTTGGAGAGGACTTTCAACAGAAGGTTGGTGGGAGGGAACAGGTATATCTTGGACCATCTGTTCCAGTCCAGTGACATGGCGTCCACCCTTTCTGCTTTGGGGTCCTCGTACGGGGCTACGTACAGAGGAAGTTGATTGTTGTCGCTCGTTGCAAAGAGATCTATCTGAAGTTCTGGGACTTGATGAGAGATGAAGGAGAATGATCTTGCGTCTAGAGACCATTCCGACTCTATCGGGTTTGTCCGAGATAGAGCATCCGCTGTCACGTTGCGGAATCCTTGTAGATGAACTGCAGACAGGTGCCACTTCTTCTTCTCCGCCAGACGGAAGATTGGGAGAAGCACCTGATTTATCTGGGGCGATCTTGAGCCTTGGCGATTGAGACAACGAACTACCACCGAGTTGTCTAGGGTTAGACGGATGTGGATCGAGGGCGGCGGGGATAACTTCTTCAGAGTAAGAAGGACCGCCATGGCCTCCAAGATGTTTATGTGGAACGTCTTGAATAGTGGAGACCAGGTCCCTTGAGCTTGTTTCAGGTGGGAGTGACCTCCCCAGCCCTCCAGTGAGGCATCCGTGTGGATGTTGAGTGATGGAGGAGGGTGTTGGAGAGGAATGGACCTTTTCAGGGCCTTTGCTTCCGACCACGGCTTTAGGAGGCGTCGAAGTCTGTTTGGAAGCCGTCTCTTGAGGTCTCTTCGAGCGATGGATGCCGATCGTCTCCAGACTCCCGCGGCATCCTTTAGCTGTGCGCGAAGCACTGGGTTTGTCACTGAGGCGAATTGTAGAGAGCCTAGAACTCGTTCCTGCTGTCGTCTTGAAATGCGTTTGGATTTCAGTAGTCGCTTGACAGACCCTGCTATTTCCTTCCTTTTCTTCTGGGGGATGGAAAGGCGGTGTGACTGAAGATTCCAGTGGATTCCCAGCCACTGAAACTTCTGAGCTGGAGAGAGGCGAGATTTCTTCTCGTTGATCTTGAATCCCAGGTGTTCTAGGTACTGGGTAACTTCGTCGCAAGACTTTGCACACTCTTCGGGCGATGGAGCCCAGACTAGCCAGTCGTCGAGGTAGGCCATCACCTGGACGTTTCTTAGGCGGAGCTGTTGTACTATGGCATCCGCCAGCTTTGTGAAGATCCGAGGGGCCACATTGAGGCCGAATGGCATGGCTCGGAAGGCGTAGCTTTTCCTTTGGAGTCGAAATCCTAGGTAGGAGGAAGCATGATGGTTCATTGGAATGTGCCAATAGGCATCCGCCAGGTCTATAGAGACCGTGTAGGAACCTTGAGGCAGAAGGGTCCTTATTTGTTGAAGCGTCAGCATCTTGAATTTGTTGTTCTCTATGAACTTGTTGAGGGGGGATAAGTCCAGAATGACTCTGAGCTTGTCTGAGTCCTTCTTGGGAACGCAAAACAGTCTCCCTTGGAACCTGGTGGACTTTACCTTCCTTATCACCTTCTTGTTCAAGAGGTCTAGAACATATTCTTCCAGAATGGGGGTCGATTGTTGAAAGAACCGCTGGAAGATTGGGGGTGGTTGCACCCAACTCCAGCCTAGACCGTTCTTGATGATGCTGTGTGCCCAGGGATCGAAGGTCCAACGATCCTGGAATTGGCGGAGTCTTCCTCCCACCGGAAGCACTTCATTGCTTCTGGTGTCCCGAGGACTTGTTGCCTCGGCCGCTAGCTCCCTTTCCTCCTCTACCTCTGGAGGGACGACGAGATGCGTCTCTGCTTGCACCCCTGGACGAGCCTCTACCTCTGGCATGAAAGGTAGTGGATGGTTGCTCAAAGGCAGGGGTGAAGACCGGTGACTGTGACAACACCGGTTGGGGGACCAATTGAAAGGTCTGCTGTGGTTGGGCAACCACTTGGGAGGTAGCGGGTCCCGGAAACTGACGTCGTTGTTGACGTTGCTGGGGTTTTGGCTTCTGAGGTTTCCTCTTAGGCTGAGGTCCATCGTCCTGAGAGGGTTTCCTTTTTCTGGACATGCCCCACTTGTGGAGAAGGTTCCTATTCTCCGTGGCGGCTCTGTCAGTTATTTCCTTGACAAGGTCAGAAGGAAACAGGTGCTTTCCCCAGATGTTGGAGGAAATCAGCCTCCGGGGTTCGTGTTTCACGGTGGCACCGGCAAACACGAATTCACGACAGGCTCTACGAGCCTTTATGAAATGGTACAAGTCCTTCATTACTGTAAGTAAGTGGGATTTGGCTAGTACCATGTAGTGATCAGGTACTCTTGTGTCACAGGCCATAACTTCAAGTTGGACTTGATGAGAAAGAGATGCCGCAAGCCTCTCCTTCGTGTCTTGTTCCCGGCGAAGGAGGTGATCATTGAGCTTAGGGAGGTCCTCATTAAACTGACGTCCGGCGACGTCAGGATCAAGCCTACCCACGACGAAAGTATGTTGAACATCTTTCCATTGTCGAGTGTCAGGGGGTGTCACGATGGAGAAGGGTCTGCACTCCTCCAGTGCAGGGCAGGGTTTTCCTTCTTCCGCCGCTTTAAGGCATGCAGCTAAGGCCTTTTCCAAGAAAGGAAGAACCGCAGTGTCAGGTGCGACGTATGTAGGATGCTTCTTGCTCAAGGCAGGAAGCTTAGAGCAGGTAAAGCCCCTGCTCTTAAATGCGGAGGCTAGCATAGCCTGGGCCTTTGCGAGATCGAACACTATCTCTTCTTTAGGTTCGGTCTCCTCCTTCGAGGCAGGTTCGGAACGAAGCCGGACGTAACAGTCCGGGTAGGCCTCGAAGCTTGGGAAGAACTCCACGTCTTCCAACGGAACCGTGCCAATCTTGTCACTAACAAAGATCCTGCCGGTCGCAATAACCATATGCTCTGCATACCTCCACGGGTTGGCATGAGAGCAAGCTGGGAGATCCTTAACCGAAATCTTCTTCGGTTCTCTGGATCCAATCATTGACCTGATGGACTCCTGGTTCTCCTTCAGTCTGTCGTCCATGACAGCTCTAATCAGCCGGATCAGTTCTTGGGTAGACGAAGAGGGATCCGGGGTCGAGGAGGTAGACGGAATGGACACATCCGTCGGTGTAGGAGTAGGCGGAGGGATGGATGAGGGAGGAGCTTCAAGCTCCGACTCGGTGTATTCCACCTTGTCTTCGTCCTCTTCGGCTCCTTGAGCCATAAGCGTCTTCTCCGTGTCTTCCGAGACGTCAGAGATCTGTTCATCATCCTCGGAATCTAAACGACACTCATGCATGGACTGAGCCATGACCACATCAGGTTCCACCGTAATTTGGACAGTGGGGATTGCTTCTTTCGGAACCACTGAGTCAGGGGAGGCCTTAGGGAACAACAGGGACCTCAGTTCTTCGG
>NC_090759.1:48294806-48297306 GCF_036898095.1 Palaemon carinicauda
CAGCCCGGTGCAACAAAAGCCTTTATTGTCTCTCCCTCTCGCTCCGGACGTGAAGTTGGGGATGGAACAAATAGATGAATACCTGGCAGGACTGGCGGAGGCCCCCAGAAGCCAGAGTTCCTCCAAGCTTCTTCCGGGCCTAAAATCACAGGAACGTTTTTACGTCCCAGAAGGCATCGCGGTGGACCCCATGCGGTAGAAGCAGCGGTGACCTCACTGAACCAGGGAGCCTCGGAAGACAGGGCCTCCACTGCCCCCGTGTGCTTTTCCCCGTTAGAAGCCTCTATGATGGAGGACATGGCACAGGACCTTGTCTACGTGTCCTCCTGGTTGGATTGGTGGTCTTGCGCATTAGTGGGGTTTCAGGCTTCCCACGACCTCTCCCTCCCGGACAATCAGGCCATGCTGAGGGAGCTAGATAGTTTGGGAGGCAAGGCCTTTAAGTTTTTATCATCCCAGTCTCTGTCTGTGGCTACGAACTGGATTCTTAGGAAGAGGGATACGGTATTTAGCAAACTGGTGCGGAAGTTACCGGACAGAGAAGCGAGGAGACTGAGGAATTCCTCCGTGTGGGGAAATGACATTTTCCCCATCAATTTGGTGGAGGATACGATGGAGAAAGTGAGGAAGGTGAGACGCGGACCCTAGGCCCCCCTCCTATGAGGAAGTCCGGGTTTAGAAGAGCCTCAGCGGACGTCCCTCACTCCTCCCAGGCCACCCCCTTGCTGCCTCTAAGAGAACCACCGTCAGCTCCTTGGCTTCAAGCCTCTCAGCAGCCCACCCGTCGGACCACCGCAGGCCCTCAGTCAGCCTTCAGACCCTCCTACGGTAACTCTAGGAGAGGTCGCTCTGGCCGCTCCTCCAGAAGGAGGTATTAAGAGAGGCCCCCTACTCCTACAGGAGCCCCTAGTAGGGGGATGCCTCAGACATTTTTGGCAAGCATGGCGAGATCTCGGTGCGGATCCCTGGACGGTGACGGTCCTGAAGGAGGGCTACAGACTCCCTTTCCAAGAAGAACCTCCCCCTCTCATCCCAGCCCATCGGGCCGAGTGGCTGGTTCCAAAGAACCCCTTGAAGAGGTCGGCGCTACAGGAGGAAGTAGCGTCCATGATCGCCAAGGGAGCTTTAGAGACAGTGGAGAACCCCGGCCCGGGTTTCTTCAGCAGGCTCTTCCTTGTGGAGAAATCGACAGGAGGATGGAGGCCGGTCATAGACCTCTCAGCCCTCAACAAGTTCGTCTCAAAGACGGGCTTCAAAATGGACACCCCCAAGACAGTGCTAGCAGCCTTGAGGGAGGGGGATTTCCTCATGTCCCTCGACCTCAAGGATGCCTATTTTCAAATCCCTGTGCACCCCTCCAGCAGGAAATTCCACAGAATCAAGTGGGAGTCCAGTGCAGTGTCCTGCAGTTCAAAACCCTGTGCTTCGGCCTATCAACGGCCCCGCAGGTGTTCACGAGGGTTTTCACCACAATCTCGGCAAGGGCGCACGAGAAAGGCATACGACTGATCAGGTACCTGGACGACTGGTTGCTTCTTTCTGCCTCAAGGGAACAACTGAAGGAGCAAGGCGTGATGTTGCTCGACCTCTGCAAGGGATTAGGGATCACGGTCAACCTAGGAAAGTCCCAACTAGTCCCCAGCACCAGAATGACTTACTTGGGGATGGTCCTGGACACCCAGTTAGTAAGAGCCTTCTCCTCAGGGGAGAGGTTAGACAACCTGTAACATATCCTTCAACCCTTCCTGACGGGCCAACCCAGGAGGGCCAAGGACTGGCAGAAGTTACTGGGTCACCTGGTTTCGCTGGAGAAATTAGTACCGCAAGGGAGACTCAGGCTCCGCCCGGTACAGTGGAATCTGAAGGAATCGTGGACCCAAGGCAAGGATCCCCACAAAATAGTCCCAGTCCTCCCGAAGACGCAAGAGACCCTTCTTTGGTGGAACATCAGGTCGAACACAGAGAAGGGAATGCCCTTCGCCCCCGATCCCCCGGAGATGCTGTTGTTCACAGACGCATCGAAGGAGTGTTGGGGAACACACCTGCTAGGGGAATCGACAAAAGGGCAGTGGTCCAGCGAGGAGGCGTCTCTCCATATAAACATCCTGGAGATGATAGCGGTTCTGAGGGCGTGTCGACAGTTCATACACTTCCTACGAGGAAACACTGGCGTTAATGTGCGACAACGCCACAGTAGTGGCGTATGTAAAGAAACAGGGGGGCCTGAAGTCAAGAGTTCTATGCGCCCTAGCCACGGAACTGTTAGAGTGGACGACAGAAGAAGGGATAGAACTGACAGCAAGGTTCATCCCAGGAAAGAGGAACGTGATGGCCGACGGCCTCAGCAGGGCGGGTCAAGTGATAGGTTCAGAGTGGACCCTACACCCAGAGGTAGCTCGGGCAGTCATCCTAATGTGGGGCTCCCCAGTGATAGACTTGTTCGCCGCACGTCTGAACGCCCAACTCCCCGTGTTCTGTTCTCCAGTCCCAGACCCGTCGG
>NC_090759.1:48302306-48303996 GCF_036898095.1 Palaemon carinicauda
ATGGGCTGGAGTATAGGAGTGGTGTTGGGGGGTAGGAACTTCACCTTAATGAACTTGTATTCCTCCGCTATGTCCTCTTCAATGGCTGGAGGATGGGCAGGAGCATTGTCCATTAACAGCAAGGCTTTGAGTGGGAGGTCCTTCTCCAGGAGGTATCTCTTGACTTCGGGACCAAAAACCTCGTTCATCCACTCAACGAAGAAGATCCTTGTCACCTAAGCCTTCGTATTGGAACGCCACATGACGTGCAACTTGTTCTTCTGCACATTGTTCTTCTTGAAGGCTCGTGGATTCTCCGAGTGATACACCAGGAGAGCTTTAATTTTGCAATCCCCACTGGCGTTGGAACAGAACAGCAGGGTTAGACGGTCTTTCATGGGCTTATGGCCAGGAAGGGCCTTTTCTTCTGCCGTGATATAGGTCCTCCTGGGCATTTTCTTCCAAAAGAGGCCTGTCTCATCGCAATTAAACACCTGTTGGGAAACGTAGTCCTCGGAGTCCACGAGCCTTTTGAACTCTTTCACAAAAGACTCTGCTGCCTTCGTATCGGCGCTGGCCCCCTCGCCATGCCGAACAACACTATGGATACCCGTTCTCTTCTTGAATATTTCAAACCAACCACGTCTTGCCTTAAAACTTTCTTTTTCTGCTGTTGTGCCTGGCTCACTTCTCACCAAGTCCTCGTAAATGGTTCTTGCCTTCTCGCAAATCATGTTCTCATTTACTGAATCTCCTGCGAGCTGCTTCTCATTTAACCACACCATTAATAAATTTTCTACGTCATCAAGAATAGGTGGCCGTTGTTTTGACAACAACGATACACCTTTAGCTACTTTAGCGGCCTTTATTTCTTCTTTTTTCTTTAATATTGTGCATATCGTCGACTGCGAGCGATTGAAAAAACTAGCAATGTCTTTCACACGCATGCCTTGGTCATGCTTCTCGATGATCTCCTCCTTCATCTCGATCGTTATCATCAGCTTCTTCTTACTGCTTTCCTTCTTCGACATCTTAGGAGCCATTGTCTATCACAATAATACACAGTACAGTACTGTAATCACAAATGAGTGAAAATAAAACAAATCACAAACCACGTGTAAAAATCACAAAGAAATAGTCCACGAATTCACTAAGTATGTATGCTATCGAGACGGCGGATACTGAGATAATGAACGAGTGAAGGGGGTAATAAAGGGGTTTAGGGGGTGGTAGGTATGCGTGGGAGGAGTCACGTGACTCCATTGTGAGATGCTGTCGTTAAGTTATTTCCATGAAAAATGCGATCGGGAAGCGCGGCGTTAACACTTTTCCACAAAAAACGGCGCGTGGGAGGGAAATTTAAATTCGTTAACCGATACAATATTCGTTAACTGAGACAAATTTTTCAGAGAAAGTCCCTTCGTAAACCGAAAAATTTGTAAGCGGAGTCGTTCGTAAACCGAGGTTCTACTGTATGCACATATATAAATACTTATATATATATATATATATATATATATATATATATATATATATATATATATATATATATACACACACATATATATATATATATATATATATATATATATATATATACACACACATTATATATATATATATATATATATATATATATATATATATATATATATATATATATATATATACACACATATATATAATAATTGATAATTTTTTCTTACATTTA
>NC_090759.1:48304496-48316996 GCF_036898095.1 Palaemon carinicauda
AACTAGAGATAAACTTCTATCAATTGTGATCGTTGATTGGAGAGACAATACCAAAGATCAGTCTTTGGAGAGAGAGAGAGAGAGAGAGAGAGAGAGAGAGAGAGAGAGAGATTTAATCAGGATTTTACATTGTCCTGGTTAAATGAATACAAATTCCATAACCACATGAATGAATGTTAGGATCATAATTATTTGTCGCTGAGTAGATCATTGTAGCAAGAAGCCCGCATAGTCAATTCTTTTGAGCTTTGCAGTTCTGTATTTCCTTGATGTTTTTGTGCTTTGTACTTTTTTGACAATTCTTTACTTTGTAATTGCCATAATACTCCCAGTTTCAGTAGTTGATGATGAATCTTCGTTATGTACAGCAAGTGTATTTTTAGTCTTCCGTGATTTATGATAGACGGTCTAGCGATTATTTCTTTCCCTCTACTCATAACCTTGTTTCTATGAAAGCCCATCGTGTCAATCGCTACTTTTGTGTTCCTTCCTCTCGTCATTTCTTTTCCTTTTTTTCTGGATATCTTCGCACCTGGGCTGCAAAAGGTCGCATGTCACGTAAATCCTAGACAATCATTTGTCACTTCGCTCGGAATCAGGGTACTGCAGTTTATCCTTGGCATTGATTTGGAGTACAATTTTATCTCGACCTTGGCTTCCTCTCGTACCCCTTGTCCTGCTCTCTCTCTCTCTCTCTCTCTCTCTCTCTCTCTCTCTCTCTCTCTCTCTCTCTCTCTCTCTCTCTCTCTCTCTCTCTCTCAATGGATTTCATAAATTAGTGTCATCTTCGCCAGTGACATAATGTATATGAAACTTTAGAAAACAGGCAAATTTATTATAACACAAAAAGCAAACAAATCTCTTTTTATCATTAAATTCGGACTTTATTTCGGTAATACGTTACAAGTACACGATTATGAATTTTATTTCTTCAATGAAAATTATTGTCATTCCAACGTTTATTTTTTTCTTTTTAATCTGAATTGCTTCCTCCATCAAAGTCATTCCTTTAGCTGTGAATATGGCTTTATCGCTCAGAGCTTCCCTTGCAACCGTAGTTCCGGTGTCCGCCAGCGCTTTGTTGTTTCCCCGGGAATTTGTCGTAACTTTGTTGAATGCGAATAATTCGTCTAATTTTCGTTGCTGCAATCTCTCACCTAATTCCAATTCCAGCCTCAAGTTTCGCTTTCTGATGCTACTTTGTGAGTGAGTGTATGGCGTTTATATTATTATTATTATTATTATTATTATTATTATTATTATTATTTTAATCCAATCCCTTAACCGGGGTGGTTCTAACGAAAAGCACAACAGTTAGTGCCTTATTCATCCTCTTAATGTGTGTGTATGTGTGTGCGCGCGCGTAAAACCATTTATAATATTTTTTGTTCTGATAGACGGTCTTCTGCGGTTGGTTAATTCCAAAATTATTGCTTGAGAAGTTGAAGTTAACTCGCTCTGCAGGTGCCGCTTCTAAGGTGAAAAGGCGTAAAAAAATAAATGGTTAAATAAATATATTTATGTATACCATGTGTGTAAAAGTTCTTTGTATTAGCAGGTTGGGAATAGTCAAGTCAAAGAATGTCTGATCCCACAACCTTGAGAGAGAGAGAGAGAGAGAGAGAGAGAGAGAGAGAGAGAGAGAGAGAGAGAGAGAGAGAGAGAGAGAGAGAAGTTAAGCGTCATTCTCTCTTAATCCCAACACCATCAAAAGATGCATTGTTTCACCAACACAATGATATTTTTGTATTGGACACTCTCTTGTCCCCCTGTCCAGCAAAAAAAGAAAAAGGGAAAAAGAAAAAAAAAGGCTCGAAACTATTTCATCCCAAGGTCGACGGATGTTCAAGTGCTGTGTGTATATAACCTACAGTATGTATGTATGTATGTATGTAAGCATGGGCGTGCTTACATCCTTTAGGAGGATTCTTGGGTTATGATTTTCGTCATTTTGTGGTTCCTTGGATATGTATGACTCTTTGTTCTTGCATCAGAGGATGCCCGACTAATCTAATCATGATTTGAAAGGGAATCGGGCGATTACCTCGTCGAGGTCTAACATACTTTTAATTATATCTATATAATAAAGAGCAAGTATTTGGCTATATAATGAATAAATATATATATGTGTGTGTGTGTGTGTCTGTCTGTGTGCGTGCGCGCTCATGTGCTCTTCGCACTCCCCAAGAAAGATTAGTTCATCAAACTTTCAACTGAGTTCCACATGGCACTAGAAGAGTTGGAAGGCCCAGACTTACATGACTGAGGACTAGAAAGCGTGAAGCAGGAGATGATGAATGGAGAAGTATTGATTTAAAAGCCCAAGATAGAGACGACTGGCGAAATCTAACTGATGCCCTTTGCGTCAATAGTCGTAGGAGGAGATTATATATATATATATATATATATATATATATATATATATATATATATATACTGTATATGAAAAAAGTAGTCCTACCCTGCTGAGAGACGGGATGCGTGTGTGTCCATATCTATCGTAATATTTAGCTGTCATTTATTGACGGGTCGCGTACACTAGTAAGCGTATATATGTTGTCACAGCACTAAGCTTTTACTCTAGCTACAGCTAACAACAGTCCACTAACTGTCAAGTGCACGATCACTGGGTAGGTCAGCAGAGATCTATTGGATTTTCACGTAACTCACTCATGTTGTTCCTTTTCCCGGTTTTGGGACCAAAACTTTGCGTGTACTGGCTTGAGAAACGAACCCGCTACTACTTACGTCTCGAGAGCAGAGAAATGGGCAGATAATTCGGACACCAGGGCCTTTTGGAAGCCCACATAAATGCTTTTAGAAATATGTACATACCTTGGGAGCCGCAGTGAACAGTGAATATATTTTTTAGCAGATTTTTTAGCCGAAAATAAAAACTTTCAAAAAACCCAATAATATACTTGTTTGAATGTTACACACACATACATACATACATACATACATATATATATATATATATATATATATATATATGAATCTGACTTTTCCGAAATTATTAAGAAATTGACAGCTGTTGCATCCCCTTCTCCTGTATAAATACGATGTCTTTACATATGTATTCTCATTGTTGAGTCTGCTGATGTCCCTAATTGACGAAAATACTCACTCCAAACAAGTCTTTTCATTTTTCCTTCCGTGGCTATACATTTTATATTCATCACGTGTCAGCTTTCGTGATTTCTACACGCGCGCGCGCGCACACACACACATATGTATATATATATATATATATATATATATATATGTGTGTGTGTGTGTGTGTGTGTGTGTAAATCTGTGAAATTGAAGGAGATAAGTACATAATTACTGGCAAGGTTTTCGCCTCTTTACGGTGTGATTTTTTTCGTTCAGTTTTTTTAAGCGCATACTGGGGTCCTTGACAAATGATCTTTTGAGTAGACTGCCCCATATCTCATTACAAGCGTTTTAGTGTAAGCGCTGGCAAGGAGCCAGTTATAACTAATGCATTTATATGTTTATCTTCCTTTTTAAAGCTGTTAATCATTTTGCTTTAATAGATATTACGTTAAGGAATAAAAGTAAACAGAACTATATTTTTTTTTTCATTCCGTTTTCTTGCAAAATTAGATAGTGGAACACAATTCGCCCACCCTCCCATGAGAAAGAGTCTATGACCGTAGTTCTTAGAATTAAAACAATAACAAAAAAAAAAAAAAAAAAAAAAAAAAAAAAAAAGCTGCCGGGAAAGAATGCATGACTCATGAGAGAGCAGGCGGTGCGGGGGTGGTGGTGTGGTATCGGGTTGGGTTGGCCCCTGGGGGTGTATACATCCGCTAAGTGGCGTTACTGCTGTTCTCTTTGACGATGGTACGCAGCTGCCGTATCATTTGCCGAGTGTGAATTTTTTTCTTTCTTTGTTTTAGTTTGTTTTATTCACAATTATCTTTCTTGTTGGTAGTTGGCGGTTTTAAATACTTGTTCCGCCGATTCTTTTTTCCTCATACTGATGGCTGATGATTTCAAGTTTGACTGATAGACGATGAATTCCTTTTATTCTGAAATCTTCCCTCCGCTGATGGACGATTCTTTTGAGTTAATCTGAATTTTCTCTCTTACTGATCGTTGTCGGTTTTAATTGTTTATACCGGATTTGTTTTCTCGTACTTATAGTGGAGTTTTGTTGTTTCATTTTTTTTCACTAATAGCAATTTTAATTATCTATTCCGGATGCTCATTCTAGGAGTACGTATCCAAGAAAACCTGAAATTAATCTTGCAGTACGTTAATGATTATAATGATTTCATTATTGTTTCCCCCCTCTGATATTTGATTACTAAGGATTTATTTCGGATTATCTCTCTGATATTTTTTTTATTTTACCAAATATCCAAATACTTTCTATATTTTGCATAATTTTCTATTTTCCGAAATACAATAAGCTGAACTGAGGACTTTTAATTTTTATCACATGCTATGCTCACTGCCATATGTGTTGATATACTCAAGTGTTATTTACAGCTCTCGGATATTGCCCTTTTGATACCGTTTATTGAATGAAAGTCCGTTAGATATTCAATTGAGCGGTAAGAGATCACTGGACTTCAGTTTATACGTATTACTGTTTCACATTAAGTCATTTGCATTTAAACCTCTGTTTCACGGGAAAATCTACCTTTCTGTTTATTTAGTAGTTTGAGACGTCTTGAGAAATAAACGTAAGAATATTTACATATCTTCCTAGGTCATGTCCCGCTGAGATCTCTAAGATACGATTTATACTATTATTGCTTCTAGCCAAGCTACAAGCCTAGTTGTAAAAGCGGCATGCTATAAGACCAAGAGCTCTAACAAGAAAAATAGCCCAGTGAGGAAAGGAAAGGAAGAAACGTAGAATAGTGTGCCTGGGTTTATTAGCATGCTAATACACCCCATTTGATGTAATTTTTTATGTCAGTAAACCCTTTGAATTTTAATAGTATGCCTGATTGTACCCTCAAACAAGAGAACTCTAATTCAAGACAGTAGCCATTGAACAATTACAGTGCAATAATTAACCCCTTGTAAAGAAGCATTTTTGGTTATCTTAGTGTTTTCAGGTGTATGAGGAAAGAGGAGAATGTATAAAGAATAGGCCAGACTATTCGGTGTACAGTATGTGTAGCCAAAGGGAAAATGAACCGTGGCCAGGGAGGGATCCAATGTAGTTCTGTCTGGCTAGTCAAAGGACCTAATGTACCGTTGTTAATTTCTTTAGTTAAGACAGTGATTTTGTTATATTATTTTAAGCTGATCGTTTGAACAGCAAAGGTAACAGCGTTAGGTCTATTCAGTACTTGGATGTGTGACCTAATAAAGGGAGAATGTTGGCATATAGAACACTTAAACATACTAGGGTCAGCGTGTAAAGTATTACTGCATGCTGAAAATCAAAAGGATTATAATTTTTGAAATACTTATGATCAGGAATATATATATATATATATATATATATATATATATATATATATATATATATATATATATATATATATATATATATATATATATATATATATATATATATATATATACATATATATACAGTATATATATATATATATATATATATATATATATATATATATATATATATATACAGTATATATATATATATATATATATATATGTGTGTGTGTGTGTGTGTGTGTGTGGGTGTATGTATGTATATGTATATATACACTGTATATGTGCATGTTTGTGTTCGTGCGTGTGGAAAACACACTGCTTTCCAGCAACATTTTAAACTTCTTGTGGGTGCGTGACCGGGATTTGCGTGTACCGAGGTTTGAGTAACAAGTCTGTCTCCGTTCTGCTCTGATAGTAAGGAGTGCCTCTCATTCGGCATATTAAATTATCGTCATCACCGGTATTTTAATTTTCTTCATCAATATCACGTACATTTGATGTATTGATAACAGATGAATGAAAACATTTTATAAAAAAATGTAAGATTTGTAGTAAACACATTTTTAATACAATTAAATGAAGGCATACGGCTTCTTAACTTTATTGTTTACTTTATTATGCCAACAAAGGCAGAGGTTGTTTACCTTAGAATGCAAAAACTCCATGTACAGAAACATTGAATTTTGGTAATCGCTGTGACCGGTGGAGACTAATTGCTGGTTCAGAAAAATTGCGCAAGAAAGATTTCGTCGAGCCAGTGACGGAATGTCGGTAAACCACGACAACCGAGGTTCACTTCTGCAAGATTATGTCAGATTCCATTATGGGAGGAATTTCTCTTAAGCCTTGTAACTTCAGTTCTACTTTGTTAGATATTTAGTAACGTTTTTCCACCGTTTTATACTTGATAGACTTTCCGTTGATGCCTCGATGAATTAGTTCTTTTCCTTGCGTCATGAAATATACTGTTCTTTTTCCTAATAATTTCACACACACACACACACACACACACACACACACACACACACATATATATATATATATATATATATATATATATATATATATATATATATATATATATATATAAATTGAGACATGTACAGAAATGCGTAGAATATAGGAATCCACTTTTGATGGCATTTGTGGACTATGAAAAAGCCTTTGATAGTATGCACCGGCCAGTTTTGTGGAGAATCCTGCGTTGTTATGGAATTCCTTTTAAATATGTGAATTTTATTAAATCTGTTCATGAGCATAACAAGTGCAAAGTTAATGTTACTGGAGTCATCAAATGAATTTCCAATGAACAGCGGAGTACTCCAAAGGAGTGTGTTGTCACCTATGTTGTTTATCTTCCTCTTCATGGATTTTGTAATGTGTAGAACAGTTATAGATGGTGGAGAAAGACCTAGAGTATGTTGATGATGCTGTCCTTATTAGCAGAACACCAGCGGATTTGCAATGCTTGCTTACCAGAAGGTTTGGGCTTAAAAAAGATAGAAGAAAGACAGGTGATGAGAATCAGACAGATGATAAGAATGGGATATGGAATGGAAGATGAAGTATAATTGGAAGGAGAAAGGATTAATGAGGTAGAATCATTAAAGTATTTAGGTACTATGATCTCCAATACAGGGTCATTAGAATTGGAGTTTGGTGAAAGGTTGAAAGAGCAAACCAGACAATGGCCAGGTTAAGTAAAAATTGAAAACCAAATCGCCTGAATTTACATATGAAAATCAGACTGTATATCAGTTTAGTTAGATCTCTGTTAGTGTATGGACATGAGTCATGGTATGATAATGAAACAATCTACAAATTTAGTAGATTTGAGAACAAAGCCCTCAGAATAATATAGGGAGTTAAGTGGGACGGCCTGATTAGAAATGAAACTTAGGAGAGATTACTTGAATGAAATATGTGGATGAGATCATGGTTAAGGGTAGATAGATGGAGATAGTTTGGACATGCTCTTCGCACTCCCCAAGAGATATTAGTTCACCAAACGTTTAACTAGGTGCCACACGGCACTAGAGGAGTTGGAATATCCAAGCTTACATGGCTGAGAACTATGAAGCTTGAAATAGGAGGTGATGAGTGGAGACGTATTGAATTAAAAGCTGATAGATAGGACGGGCTATATCTAACCGATGCTCTTTGCGTTAATAGGCGTAGGAAGAGAGGATGATATATACATATATATATATATATATATATATATATATATATATATATATATATATATATATATATATATATATATATATATATATTGCAAGTCAATGCCGCATTCTCCTTTTAGCTGTTAAATTGTGGACAAACTTCTATGAACATACACATACAAATATATTTATATATATATATATATATATATATATATATATATATATATATATATATATATATATATGTGTGTGTGTGTGTGTGTGTGTGTGTGTGTGTGTGCGTGTGTGTGTGTATATATATATATATATATATATATATATATATATATATATATATATATATATATATATATATATATATATATATATATATATATATATATCACTTTGTAATCCCTTTCTCGTACTTGTAAGGAATAAATGTTTCTAGTAGCTGTAACTCTCCGTGTGAGTAAAAGTCACAGGCCTTTAAATAACAGGACGTGATGGATTCAAGTTCAGAAACTGGGAGGAGGAAGAATGATTAATCACAGTTTTTACACAATCACCTCAAGCGTGTCAAAACACCCAGAAATTGGGCTCCAAGGCTCTGCCACAAGATCCAGCAACTATCGAATGTATTCTCCAATAACATTTGTTGAAAAGACCAAAGATATTAATTGTATGAGGGGGATTTAAAATGAGAACAGTCTGTTAATGAGCCCCGATCATTTTCCTAAATTAAATGTTTAGCCAGTTGCTGTTGAGGTTACGGCCTGATTACTTGCAAGGTTCTGTTTTCACTTGAATAATTATAAGAGCAAAATTATCAACCGCCCTTTTGGAGTTTTGCTGTTAATGGAAATCAAAATGACCCCTTAATAGATTTTTTTTTTTTAATCAGCAACAAAATAAAGGCTTTCAAAGACAAAGTTATAGATCTGAAAGGTGAATAAGTATCAAGAGTGTATGAATATTAATAGAGCACTAGTGTATTTACTGTATATGTGATGTCTTTTTATGGAAATTGCAGTACGTGTATATATTGCGATAGTTAGATGGTAAAAAGTATAGCAAGCTAGTGTTATCGTGATGTACACATCTTCTATGTACAGTTTTTAGGATTACAAGTTAAGGTATAACACCAAGATATGAAATTAGCTGTAGGTATAAAGAGCCATAGCTGGAAGACGCTTTTGGGAGTAAAATTAAAAGTAGACTATACATAAAAGAGAGAAAGCCCTCTTGCGTGTTCATTCTTAAAACAACACAGCTTTGTAGTTAAGAAATTTACAACTGCATGGGGATATAGTTCATTGTCAAGTTGGCAAGTTTTTACGTATAGTTATTAATGCAAACAGATTTGCTCTTAATAGTCTTTTGATGCATTGTTAACACCAGAACATTAATATTCCAAGGACTTTAAACTTACTTATATGTACGATTACCTCATGCATGTAGATTTGTTACGTGTGTGTTCTAACGTCGATGCTTATAATCAATGAGAAAGACCATTGTTTCATTTCTCCTACTAAAATCATCATAGTACAGTTGCTTTGAGAGCTGATCTTTCCCTTTCTTGTTCTTCTATCGTGAATCGGGACATCGTGTTATCCATGCCGTTGGTCTCCTTATAAAATGAAAGTAACTGTCTTCATTTTTACCATATGGTCATTTTACTTTGGTCAACAAGCACCGTCGCATATCCAAATAGAACGCTCAGAGCAGGCCTTCATGCACAAAGAAAAAATGTCACGCTCGGGAGATTATACCAAGGTTGGAGAGAGTGACCGTCTTTTAAAGGAATTTCAGTAGGCTATTTCATGTAGGTTTGCTCGTGTCCGAATCAAATAAGGTAGTCAAAGGCAGGGCAGCCAGTGGGGACTACGGTCCACCCCAAAAGCCAAAGCAAAGTCCTTAAAAAGAAGGCAACTGTGTTATCCCATACGAATGGGAAAAAAACACGCCAATAGAAGAAGAAAGGTGTCTAGTACTAATATATATATATATATATATATATATATATATATATATATATATATATATATATATATATATATATGCATGCACACATACACAAATGTACGCTACTCGTCAAAAGTGACGGCTAAATATTTAGAGATGCACACATACAACCCTCACTCACAAGGGTATGGCTCTCCCTCTCCTATCCGAGGGACAAGGGGAGCTGATCTGACCGGATATATATATATATATATATATATATATATATATATATATATATATATATATATATATATATATATATATATATATATATATATATATAGCCATAAGGGAGAATCCATGGTCTACATATACACTATTAAAAAAATTGCCATATAATTCAGTGTGCACTTTTGAGATGTTTGGACTCTATTTGAAAGACCACGCGTCTAGGAGAGGGTGCTTGAAATTTTAGATTAATATTTATCCCTTGTGTTTTTTTAAAAAACCCATATCATCTTAACGGGTTTGCTGTTGACGTCATTATGATTCCTTGAAGGCTGTCATTGAAAGAACCGGAGTAACGGAAACGGCCATGTTAGCGCGCCGAACACAAAATTGTTTACAGAGTAAACCCCTCTTGGTGTTTATTCCTCCCCCGACCGCTTTTATGGCCAGCATAAGCAGAGGAGGTTGATTTGTCTTCTCTCTCGGTCGTAACTCTGCCTCGAAAGTCTTTCAGAGTAAACAAATGGTAGCGAATGGCTGGCCCCAGCCTCCAAACTTTTTTTTTTTTTTCTTTTTTTGTGCTGCCTACTCAGTAGCAGGTTGAGTCTTCTAACAGCTACTGGTTGAATGTTATATATCTCCTTGGATTAGCAGGTTTACAACCATATTAGATAGATGGTAGGGTTTTTATAATATGGCAACTGTGCTGGGCGGTATATTGGCAATTTGACCATTCTGATTTACTGTATAGCACACTAGAAATATACAATGGTTTATTAGTTATCAATTTTCATAAACTGTCATCGTATTGTATATGTCGTGGCAATAGACAATATGGTACAGAATAAGAGACAATTTCAAGAAACATTCTTACCTTACAGCAATAAAAAAAATGAATACAGATAGAAATTATTGCGGAGTTACTGTATGCTAAGCATACCTAAGACCATCTTCCTCAGTAAACCTAACAACACCACTTAAAAAACATATGATTTCCTCGCCTAAAATCTTGGGGGGATTAAATTTATAATCTTTCCCCTTTCGTGGGAGACCAGGATGCTTGACCAGTTTCCCAGGTGTGTGTGTGTTTTTTTTTTTTTTCTTTTTTTTTCATGGGAGCATGATTTTAATTACAATGCAGAGACAGATACTCCTGCGAATTTGCTGAGGCTCTTTAATTTTCTTGTTTGTATTTGAGAATATATTCGTAAATACCAGAGGAATCCTCCAGGAAATGCTGAGACAATAAGGACACTGAACCAGTAGTAAACTTTTGGAAATTTGTGTAATCAAAATAGCCTATATATGTCAGTAATTGTCACGATGGCAGGAGTGGTTTGTTGTCAGTTCATTGAATTTGGTGTTCACGACACTACACGGTTTGACGCGCTCTCTCTCTCTCTCTCTCTCTCTCTCTCTCTCTCTCTCTCTCTCCTCTCTCTCTCTCTCTCTCTCTCTCTCTCTCTCTCCTGTACGGTGTAAAAATAAGTAAAAAATTTCCAGCGGATAAGTATTATTGTTGGGTGACCAGTTTTAATATTTCATTGTAAAGCTGGTCGTGGGACTGTTGACCTTTTCCTCCAAGAATTTTGTTTTATTTATTTTTATTTTCTTTTTGTCTTCGGGTTGTTGACATGGGTGCAATTACCTCGATTTCGCCATGCCTTCCGCTGTAACGTAACAAAATTAACAGAGTTTTGTACAGCCGACGTTCTTTTTAAAGAGATTTATTATCCACATTTTTCGTTTTCTTTTCCTTCGCCATGCATTATCTCACTATTTTTTTTATTTGCGAGTAATTCGAAGAAAAGTGAGTTTCATCGATCGTTGCTCAACACAATGGTTATCGAATCTTAGTTTTTTCCTAAAGAAAAAAAAAGAAAACAAAAACATTTTAATTCATTGATATTAACCCTTTGCATTCTATTTTTTAAGACCTGAACTCGGAAGTCATGCAAATAATGTCAAGCAAAATGGATTATTCCAGTTCATTGATTCCGTTATTTTTAAAACATCACTAGTGTTCTTTAGGCTTTGCCTTGCAGCTTGTCATGGCTTGCAATATTCGTCACCCTTGGTCTTAGGCAATATTGTGATTTTTTATTTGCCGTTTCGGGCTTTGGCTTTTGGAAAATAGACATTTCCGGTATAAGCTCTCTCTCTCTCTCTCTCTCTCTCTCTCTCTCTCTCTCTCTCTCTCTCTCTCTCTCTCTCTCTCTCTCTCTCTCTCTCTTCTTGGCTCCCCTGCTGGATGAGCAAAGATGTATCATAGTTCTAACTCGGCCTTAAACTATGTTTTCGATTCCAAAGACAGATTCTGACTATTACTCTCAATAATTATGACAATGTCTGTATTCACGATAGAGAAGCCGCCTGAGATGGATGGATAGGCCTACAGTTGTTCATGTAGTTTTCGATTTATGCTTAAAGTCTCTCTTCAACTTAATAATTTTCTACTGTGTACTTTAAAATTAATCGCACATCTTTTGAAATATGAGAGAGAGAGAGAGAGAGAGAGAGAGAGAGAGAGAGAGAGAGAGAGAGAGAGGAGAGAGAGAGAGAGAGAGAGAGAGAGAAGGGGGTGTTAGTAATCGCAACATGATATCGCAAGGGTTTTAGATCGGTATTATACGAATGTCCTCTAGAGGCCAGTGACTTAGCCTGTTCATTTCTTTCATTACCTTTCTTTAGTTCTTTGTTTAATCATTAAAAAAAATTCTTCGGCATGTATTTGTGTATATATATATATAT
>NC_090759.1:48321996-48346996 GCF_036898095.1 Palaemon carinicauda
GGCTAAAGGCAAACCAAAAGCTCTTCTGTGCTTTTGTAGATCTACTGAAGTCTTATGATAGAATACTAAGATAAATTATGTTTTGGTACTTGAATAAGAGGAAAGTCCTTGAGAGGTTGGTTAGAATGGTTGGCAAGGACGAAAGTAATAACATCAGTTGAGGTAATAGACACTTTTAAACTTAGTGTTGGATAATCATACCAGGGGTCAGCATTAAGCCCATTTTTATTTGTGTTGGTCTTGGATGTGATAAGTGAAGAGATCGGAATTGAAGAGTTGTGGGAGTTGTTGTAAGTAGATGATTGTGGTATTACTGCTGAAAATGAGGATGACTTACAGAGAATGGTTGTAGGG
Organism: Palaemon carinicauda; assembly: GCF_036898095.1. NCBI lineage: Eukaryota > Metazoa > Arthropoda > Malacostraca > Decapoda > Palaemonidae > Palaemon > Palaemon carinicauda. The sequence goes on from NC_090759.1 coordinate 48,322,351, forward strand.
TGACAGGAGTGTTTGGAGAGGGGTTGCTTTAGGGTTAATGTGGATAAAACTGAGATTATGTTGCAGTAAGAAAGGTAGGGAAAGGATTGCCATACATGAAAGTAGAGGCTCAGTTATAAAACATGTAGAAAAATTTAGGTTTGTTCCGTAATTGGAATACAAACTAACGCTATTTATAGGGGTATTACTTGCGGCGAAGCTGAAATGACGACCCAAAATTCCAACTTTTGGACTACCATTAATCACTTTTTAGCATTTTCTTTCAGTTTATGCATGTGTGTGCTGTGTTCTCCTACGGCTATGAGGACTTGTTCGGGAATTAAAGGCTGCACAAGTGGGAAGTTTATGTCTGCTGTGGAAACGAATCCCCACAGCCTTTGCCCTGTCTGCAGAGTACAGTGCTGCGACGAAGATAATAAGTGAAGTGATTGTCGGAAGTGGTCTTCCTCCCAGTGGGAAAGGTATGGGCGTAAGCAGAAGAAGAAGTCCTAGCGGGAGTCTTCCCCTTCAAAGGGTGCTTCAAAGCAGAAGCAGCATCTGATGCTCCTAATTAACACCTGGCCAACCTTGGTCCTCAAGAGACGGTGCTGCCTCCACCAACGGGCTGTTTCTCTTTCTCTTCTTTTTCAGCTCTGGCGGTCGTTGGGTTTGCCCGGTGAACCTTTCAAGGAGGCGCTGCTGCGGTTTCTGCACCGGGGTGCTGACCTTCAGCATGCATCAGCTTTAGGTGTCGACCTCTTATCCATCGTTGACGTCATGGTGTTGGAGAGCTCATTGGCTGCTCTGCCAGCTACTCCTGCGACTGCGTCTGCTTCTCCATCTTCTGCCAACAAGAACATCAGTCAATCTTTCAATGACCCTCATAGTTCCGCTATGGCATCATGCGGAATGGTTCCCGGCCCTTCTGCTGCTCCTGATGGAGCTCCCAAGAGAACTTCCTCCACGACACAATCTACTCAGACAACCACATGACAACATCTACCACAAGGCAGTAGCTTCGCTACGTCTTCACGCCTGGAGACTATCCAGCATCACCTCACACAGAGAAGATTTTCTTAACAAGTTGCAAAAAGGATGTCTGGATGTCTGCGAAAATCTTCAGCCTCAGTCTACCAGGCTAAGTGGAATGTCTTCTGTGGTTGGTGTCGGGGAAGGGGTCTCAATCTACTCGATGCCACTATTCCATCAATAACGGAGTTTCTCGTGTATTTGCAGGAAGAAATGCGTCCTTCAGTTTTAGCGGTTGAAGGCTATCGCTCAGCCTTGAGTCTCGTTTTAAACTGTAAGGAATGGACAATTCCTCATCGCTAGAACTTTCCCTCCTCATACGAAGTTATGAACTTACCCTTCTTCAGTCGGAAGTGAGACCTCCCCCCATGGAACGTCGTTCGAGTTCTTGGGTTTCTAAAGAGACCCCTGTATGAACCCTTACGCCAGTCAACAGGTCGCCACCTGACTTGGAAGACAGTGTTCCTACTCACCTTAGTATCAGCCAAATAAGTAAGCTAACTTCATAGTCTCTCTTATGACATCGCCCATTCAAGGGGATGGAGAGAGGTAAGCTTCAGCTTCGTCCCTGAGTTTGTTGCGAAGACTCAGAATCCGGGGGTTTTGGATCTTAGGTTCAAATCCTTCCAGATAACGAGTCTCCGCTCTGTAACTGACGACCCAGATCATCTGTTACTATGCCCAGTAAGGTGTTTGAGTCACTACCTCAAGAGAACAGCAGCAGTTCGCCATAGAGTGTCCTTGCTCTTCGTAAGCACGGGCAGAACCAAGTGGAGGGTCATGAAGAACACAATCTCGGCATGGATTTACAAAGTCATTGACTTTGCCCCGAATCCTGACCCTCCTCCAACTTGTCGTCCCAGAGCACATGATGTCAGGAGCTTTGCTACGTCCCTGGCCTTCTAAAAGAACTACTCCGTGACGCAGGTATTACAAGTGGGTGTGTGGAAAAGACTAACGACATTCACCGCTTGCAAGTCATGACCCACAAGAACCTCGATAGGTTCTCTATCGATCCTGTGGTAGCTGCACAACAGCTGGTTTAGTACCTCAAGCTCCTTATTGGACAAGTAGCAGAAGGTCGAGGGCATTGATTACCCGAGTTTTAGTCTAAGTGAAGGAAAAGGAATGTCTGGCTCTTTTCCTTTCTTCATCCTCACCTCACTCGGGGAAATCAGCATCCTGGAACCTCTGCACAAGCTGGCCTCAAATCTCTGCTGGTTAGCCATCGCTCCCTTGTGTAACCTATTATTGTTCCAATACTGTTGCGTCCCCATACCCTGTTGAGGTGGTATTTGGAATGTCTTGGTCTCTTCAGTTATTCCCTACAAGACTCGGAATAACGTTTACCTGGACAGTCACACTGCTAGTTTATCACCACACACAACTTGAGTAGGCCGTTGACCATGCTTAGCAGGTTTAGTGAGGTGTTAGGGTCTCCTTATTGTAGCACAAACTCTCCACAATAGGGAGTACCCGGGCAAGGCCAGATTGCCAGAGACATTGATTTGTACTGTATTCCAGATACGGAACAAATGACAAATTCAGAGGTAATTTTGTATTTTTACAAATTCAGAGGTACTGTAGTTTGTATTTTTCCTAACGATACAAACCTTAGCAATTTTTATATACAGTACTTGCCCGCCAACTCTGTCCCCCTTGAAGTCCTATCTCCAAGCAAAGTGAGTGCAATCACAGGTGTACAAGTGGGAGGGGTAGTAGGCTACCCCCTACCCCCAGCTAACTAGCGGGATGGGTAGTTAACCCTCGCTAAATTTTAATGGCTCGTCCTTTCAGCTTTGCCGAAAGTAATACCCCTATAAATAGCTAAGGTTTATATTGTTAGGAAAAATACAAACTACCTCTGAATTTGTCATATATGGGGTCTACTGTATGTCAGGATGGAGGATGTGAGGCTGAAGTTGAAAATAGGATAGGATAAAAGCAGCTTGGGGGAAGTGTAGGGAGTTAGCACTAGGGTTATGTGATAAGAAAATGCCAATCAAGCTAAAAGTCAAATATATAGCACAGTAATAAGACCAGTGTTGATGTATGGATCAGAAATGAGGGCTCAAAGAGGAAGCTAAGCTTAAGAGAACAGTGATGAGAATACCGAGGTGGATTATGGAAATATCACTGCATGAAAGATTGGATAATTATGAAATATGAAGAATGGCAGGCATAGTAAAGATTACAGATGTGATAAGAGTGTCACGACTGAAATGGTGTGGTCACGTGTTGAGGATGGATGGTGGGGAGGACGTGAGGAGAGCTCATGAGGAACCTGTAAGGGAGGGAGAAGATTGAGAGGTAAAGATTTAGATGGCAAGATAAGGTGAAAAATGATCTGGAGAGAAGATATTTGGTCGAAGAGAATGCTTTTGATAGAAGGCATTAGAAAATGCACATCAGGCAGCCGACCCCTAAATGTACGGATAACGGTGGGAAAGATGATGTTCAGCACCTCCATTTTACAACTCTTGCAAGGATTTGGATCTAGATATTTCACATCGGGTATTCTTTACAATTAAAAGAAATTTTTATTAGAAAATTGGTGTATTGTACAGTACAGTACTAGTTAAATTCTATTATTGAGTTTTTTTATTTCTTCACTCACCATGAAGATTTGACTTTATCAATAGGTTTTTTCAATTACGAGTATTTAGTAGGCTAATACATTATACCCATAAAGCAATTCATTTTCCCAATTAGTCCTACATATTCATGATGAATTTGGTCCTTACTTGAGTCTCTTCATTCCCATAAATATTTTTCATACACTTCCATTAATGTCATAGTCCATACCATAGCCTTAAACAATTTAAGGACAAGTATATGAATTTCCTTGCTTGAAAGTTCATGAGCTAGGAGTAGGCTGGCAAAGATCTCGGCCCATATAGTAGTGAAACGGGATCATCCCATTCTTTCTTACCATCTATTTCATACAGCTAATTCAGTTTAACTTGACATTACATTCTCCTGTGTAAATTGTGGCCACTATACGGTCACTTTATTAGTCAAGTTTATAACCTAGTTTGTTAAATAAGAAATGAGTGTACATTGTGAGCATTGATATGCTATATCTCAGAATTTTCATGTTTATTCTTGGCAATTGGTATCAGCATCTCTGCAAAAAGCTTTGTATCTCAAGAGTATCAAATAAATATGTTAGTTCTTATTCACAAGTATTTCTGCTTATCAAAAGAAGAAATGAAGTTGCTTGGCCCATACGCAAAAGCGTCCATTCAATTTCTTTCTCGTTAAGTATTCATGATTTTTTATTATTTGTGTATGAAGAATTTATTTCATCTTTGGAAGTTGTAGGAGCCAGTATATTAATCATAGAATAGTGAGGCAAACTGTTTTGGCGAGTGGTTATTACTGAATAATGGTTTTCTTAGATGAAAGTGTGATTATTGGAGGCATTGTAAGTTTATTTGATATAAATTCTGCACATTGCAATATTATCTCATTATAGTCATGATGTTGACAAACAAGGAATTTCAATGTCAGTTTGGTAGAGCAATATGATTTGTTTATTCAGTGTGTCTTAATGAATTAACATAAATTGCTTTTTGAGATGTAAAAAAAGTGTTTGGTGTTTTATTGTATTTACATATTTCATTTTGAAACAATTTGTCTTGATCATTTACTAGTGGATTAATGGTCTAGAAGAAAGTTGAATTAATTTATCACCAAAGAATGTTGGGAAGCTTCATGAACCAGTTGAAAACACAAAAGACTAAAGAAGCTGAGGATATTTATGGAGAGCCAACTTCTTTAGCAGCAAAGTTACCTTATGGTTTGAGTCTTTCTTCTGTCAGTCTCAATTCCTTAAAATCCCAGACAGCCAAAGTGTCCACTCAAGTCATTAGTTCTTTAAAGTCGCAGTCAACTAAGGTTTCTAAGTATATTTGGAATGATAATAGCAATGAAGCTAGCGACGAAAAGACAATCGAGCAGAAATGTCCCCCTCCAACCATACTCGAACAATTGGGCTGGCCAGTCCTTAATTATCGTAAAAGCTGGAGATCGCGTTCTGATAATGGGGAGGAAGAAGATATAGTGGAGAAATTTATTCGGGTCATTCAGTCTGAAGATTATGATGAGAAACCTGAAGATACCTTTTATAACCATCCTCAGCGGGTAATTATATTGTAAATTTATGCCAAGAGTAAGTTTTCGTCAGCTGAGGTGGAAGAAAGATTTTTCTTAAGGGTTGTTAAATTGCATGTGTTAAGACGGTGCTTTTTTGGTTTTTACTTAATTTGGTTTCAAGTTACGTAATTTTACTTAATGGATGTAATACCACATTTTCAATCTGAAATAGATTGGTAGTTTTAACAATAGTACAATATGTAGGAATGACAACAATCTATTGGTATTCCCCTGAGTAGACTGCAGTTCAGTAGCTTTTCAGCTCCTCATATCTCTCATTGTAGAATTCTTTACTTAACCACTTGACGATGGTGCTTTTGTATGCTGGGCAACTTGTTTAGAATCGAGATATTTTGAAGATTAAATTTTCAAAATTCAATGATAAATAGTAGTTTTATTGAGTTACTATTGGCTGTTGTATAGGTCTATTTTTAACTTTTAAAACTGGCTATACTGTAGAGTCTTTTACTTATAATTTGTTGGTATACTGTATATCAAACCACTGAAGCATCTGATATATTGAGGGAATACTAAATGTATTCAGATACAAAGCCCATATACTGTATGGATTTACTTTGGTACAGTGATACCTCGGTTTATGAGTTTAATTCAGTCTAGGAGCAACTTTGCAAACTAAAATGCTTGTATCCTAAAACAATTTTTCCCATAGAAATAAAGAAAATTCACATCCGTAAATGCACATGTGCACTTATTTTCAAAGGTTTGTAACGGTAATTATTGAACAATTTATAATCCCTAACATCAGAAATTAATATAAATTAATTATTCCCAAGGAAAAAGAAATACCTGAAAGGTAAAAGAAATTTAACTGGCATTGAAATTAGATGAAAATGTTACTACATGGTAACACTCCCTCCTGGTCTCATGTGAAACTGTTAAGGGAATCTGCCTCATTTCTCATGATTCAGCACCTTTGTGCTGAATTGATGCCACAGTGTCATCAATCACATAGGCTTCCACTGTACTTTTTGTTAGCTGGTCTTATCAACTGGGTAATACCCTACCTGTATGGGCACATTTCTTCTGAGCCTCAAATCATAATTACCCTAACACGGTCATTTTTAATTTTTCTTCTTCAAAATCTTTTGACCATTTCCCCCTTCTTCAAAATATGTAACTGCTTTTGTCTGTCCCTTCTTCTTTAAGAAAATGGGGATAAAAAAGGACCAAGGACCCACCCTTTATTTTATTGATACATGGAGGGAAATTTTTGGTCGTGCACTAATACAATATTCGTAAATCCATTTAAATTTTATAGTTTTATACCAATTTGCTCGTATTCAGTCGCTTGTGAACCGAGGTACCTGTACTACTGTAATTACTGGAATAGTAAAATATATCTAGTTGGTAAAGTTCTTTCAAATGATAATTTAAGTTTACCTTTTACAGTACTGTGAGGTTACAGTATTAAATACCTCTTTTTTTTTTTTTTATTATACAAAATTACTTAAGTGTGTACAGTACTGTACTCTATTTATCAGTATTGACTTTTAAATTGGTGCTTTAAAGTGCAAAGCCAAAGTGCTCATGTTCAGAGTTTTTTACACTTAAAATTACTTATTTTGGATGAAATGTATAAAAGGAGTGTTTAGTCATGAAATAATGTAATGCATTAAAAGACTGTATTGTAATTTTTCCAGCGTCGTAATGATCGAGAGGAAATACGGCGTAAACTCGCTATGGGTGTGGACGATGACCAGTTTATGGAACGGCCACATCGAAAGCCCTCACTTCACTCTCGCCTTCAGAGTGGTAAGTGGAAAATATGGCCTCTCTTTGTTTGGCCATTTGGCTCACAGTATTTACTGTACTGTATTCCCAATTGAGAAAACAAGATATACTATACAGTACTATGTACTGTAATTCATACAAACTCTAAAAATAAAGCCACTTGGTGCAAATGTATTCATAGAAAATTTCAGTTTTTTATTAACATGACTTGATTTCAACAGGCATGAATCTTCAGATATGTTTTATGAATGAGACAGCCAGCGATTGTGAAAGTCAGTGTTCAGACACAGAGAGTACGCAAGATCGCGAAGTGGAAACAGATCGTGTATCTACAACATCCGTGAACAGTAAGGTAAGGACTTACCATAGCTAATTTTGCTGGTAATACAACATTTATTTCAAAAGTAATCTTTAAATAAATCTATGAAATTTGATTTGTTCCTACGCGAATACAAACTTTGTTTTTTAATAGCATAGTGATTCAAGAGCAGCTGAAACTCTGCGGTTAAGAGGTGTCGGCTGTAGCTGATAATTACCAGCCTCCTGACTGATTATGGAGAAGCTCCAACCCTTTTACAAGTACGCTGACCAGTCACTTCGATTCAGAATAGTGTGTTAGTAATCTTGACCATGCCGAAGATGGACATGCAGACCTACCTAGGAGTGTTGGGACAGTGAGGCACTTGTATGAGTGGCAGGAAGGTAGATCCTCATATATTGTACACTTCGTGCAGCTGCCATGTGTGTCACTTGAATTCCCCTGTGAGAAGTATAGAGAATGGTCACCCTCCAAGTGGCAGGTGTATGGCAGTAGGCAGAAGAAGGCAGCTAAGCTTTATTCTTCTTCCTTGGGCTCATCTTCGAGGTCGAAGAACTCTGCTAAACCTCATCCTTCAAACCCGGTTCTCCGCCCTCTTACCCTTACCTTTCAGTCTCTTATGGAGACCACAAATTTCAGTCTTGTTCAATGGATGATGCTGTGCTACGCCTTTCACTTCTCTGGGGTTATAGGATACTCCTTCCCCAGAAAAGTTAGCCTTATTGCTTAATCCCTCTTGGACAAGTCTCAAGGCCGGGAGACTTGTCTGATTACCTTAGTAAAACAGGCAAGCCTCACCCTTGAGAGGAGACTTCACAAATTTCAGTCTTGTCCAGTTGATGATGCTGTGCTACGCCTTTCACTTCCCTGGGGTTACAGGATACTCCTTCCCAAGAGAAGTTAGCTTTATTGGTTAATCCCTCTAAGGAGAATAATGCTTTAGCGCCTTATGACCTTGGAATTGAGCCTGAACCCAAGCTGCCAGCTGATGTTCTGTCCTTGGACAGACTTCTCTGATTGACCAACTGTCTACTAATTCTACGAAGAAGACGATGTTGGGAGGGACAAGTCCTCCTTCTCGGAAGACATAGAGTAGTTGTTCTACTTATGATATGTGCACTCACTCTTGTATATCTTCAGAGCGGCACAGGGTCTCCCCTACGCGAGTAACATGTCTTTGAGTTTCCTCAAGGGTTTTGACTAATTCATCTTTAACTCATGAACACCTGCTTTCTTCTCTAACTAAATCGGAAAACCCTGCCTCGCCAAACCTTTTCTGTGCTTAGCACTCTTGCAACAACAGCTCGCCTCCCATACTAGCACGCTAAACACTAGCATGTACAGTGACAGATATCAGCGGGATCCCGTGGATTCATAAGTGTCTCTTTTAGCACACTCCTCAAGAGAAGAGATTTCCTTATGTCTCCCAAACACACGATTGCATTTACGTGCATGGTTTCAACAATTGCAAAACTATCAATGATGACAGGCATGCTCATTTGAAGCACTCATCCTAGCATGCTCTCTTATTCTCTTTTTTAGATGGATAAGGGATAGATGATAAAGACGTGTGTAAGCATGCGATAGCTGCACGCACTCGGCCCACTTTTAATTACTTTTTCTGAATGGAAGGAAACTACTCCGGTACGAATGACTGTTTATGCCTCCAAGCACACTCGATCTCAGGTGAAGGGATTGGATGAGGACTTTATGGTCCAGAAGTCTCAAGCATTGCCCAATCCTCGTCGTATTCCGGGCTCTCACTCTTCTAAGCTTCAGGTATTTCTTGTATTGTGGCTATCACTAGTCAAATTTTTCTCTAGTCTGTCTTTTAAAAAGGCTTACTCTTTGGAGTATTTCTCCTTCATACTACCACCTTTGTATCCAGTCTCTCCTGAAAGTGTTGTTCATACAAGAGTATCAGAATATACCTGTTCTCCCTTTCAGATGTGTTAAAAGGGGAGGGAGGGAGAGTAAGAATTTGAAGACAGCGGCTAAGAGATTCTCTGGTTCCCTGGACCTAGACCACAGTCGAATAGGCGCAACATAAGTTTAGGGTGCGTGCCCATGAAATCAGAGGAGTTGGTGCTACTCTACCCTTTCAGAAAAATCTCTGTTGCTCAAGCTTTAAATACTGGCGTATGGACTGGAGCATGGAAGCCTCAAACCATCTTTACTGCAAATTATTTTTGGGAATGCACTCACAGGTCTTTGGATGTTTTCACTCTGGCCTGTGATTGTTACTCAGCAACTGGTGTAGCAACTCTAGCTCTTTTACTGGACCAAAAGTATCACGTCTAAGATAGTGGTTACAAAGTAATGTTAGGTCGAAAGTGAGATTCAGGCCCTTTTTTTATGTTCTGCCTCTCCGTTGGGGTAGCTGTTGGAATTTTATGTAGCTGGCCGAACGTAAATACAGGTAATCCTCGCCTTTAGCTAGCAGCTTTTCTATTGCTGTGGAATAGAAGTGTTCATTCCACCATCCTTCTAATGTGGGGGAGGATGGATTTGTAAAGGCAAACACATCAAATTGTTTATGTCTTACTTGCCAGACTTAATAGTCTAGAAAAGAGATTTTTTTAATAGCCTTAGTTTCTCAGGGCGTGAGCCTACCGGTACTTTTAACCCTAGTTTGCGAGGTGTCAATAATGCTATTCTCTGCACCTTATCAGGTCTGAGGTTAGTGATCACTGGACTTTAGCCAGCCAGATTGGTAATAGGGACTTACTCCTACCTAAAGATGAGTCTCCCATTAAAGGACGAAGGTTTGTATTCTACAAATTACAAATTTAAAAGGTCTTCAACTTGCCCGAAAGTCCCAGAGGCATTCAAAGTGACTGTTCAATGTAACAGTAATTACAGTCTACTGCCAACACCCCGTTATAGGTTTCAACTGTAGAGTTCCAGTTGTGCTTGAATCAACCTCCTATTAAAGGGCTCGGGTTTTTATCATTAGGAAAAATACAAATTACTTTTAAGATTTGTGATTTTTCATTTAACAATCAGCTTCCATTAATATATAGTACAGTACTAAGTAGCTTTTCATATAATAAATCATTTTGCATTATAACCCTTGTTCTTTCCTATTACATTAGCCTGCATTAATGTTCTACTTTACTGTTACAGTCATCAACACCACAGCCAACGAGAACTAGAGCAGCACAGTCAGAAACTGACAGAGATGCTCCTGTTGACTTTTTTGCACGCCAAGCACAGCTACAAGCAGAGGCTCGCATGGCATTAGCCCAGGCTAAAGAAATGGCCCGGATGCAAATGGAAATCGAAAAGCAGTCTAAAAATAAATCACCAATTTCCGAGATTGTCCGGGAGAGTTTCAATAAGGTATGCTTATTTATAGTTGCAGTACACAAAGTACAATACAGTACACTATTGTTATAGCCCTTCAGAGACCCCTTTAAACCTGATTTGGATGAGTAAAATACTTTGTGAGTTTTATGAAAATTTATTCTTAGAAACATTAAATGTTCACTTAATGTAAATTATATATGAATAGAGTACAGTACTGTGTGTACAAAAGGGCTGACTTGATTTTAACCATCTGTTACTGTCCTTCATATCTTAATAGTGTAACAGAAGTAAAGGGTTATGAAGTTTATATTTGTTAACCAGGTTTTGTAATCCTTTACAGATTGGCGTTCCATTCCCTGATAGCAAACGTCGAATCAGCCGACAGATTCTTACAGACATGAATGTTGCCCAACTGCAAGTAATTGTTAATGACCTCCATACACAAATAGAAAGTAAGTGCATTAACAAATTGTCCTCTTAGTACCTGTTTACATATAAAAAAAATGCTCTCAAGTTAGTGCTGCTTTATTCACACTGTGCAAGTAAGATACCCCTTATAACCTCTTCAAATTGAAGTCAGATACTCAATTGTCATGTACAATTTTTTACTAGAAAACTAGTTTAGATATTTATCAAGTACTGTAGTTGTAATAATTCAGTATTCGGTTGCATTTGTACGGTATTTAAGAATGAGTAGTCAACATTGCCAATTATACTGTGAACATGTGTTGTTTGTTTAATCATAAAGGGCCTGCCTATCTTATTTTCATAAGTTATAAGTGTAAAGATCTTTTGAAAGGGTATTTCTTGTTAGAAGTTAGTAAAGATATTGTTGCTTGGAAAAGATACTGTGTTCTTACCTTACTCGTATTTGATCAACATTACTTTCCCAAGCTTATTTGCAACAGTGCGTGGTAGTCAAGGCATGATATGTGATATAATCACACTGCCAAGAATTCTATGACAATTCTGATGTTTTGGGTACTGGGAATTGAAGCATATTGTTCTAGGTAAATTGAAAGATTTAATTCCAGGTTTAAATGAAGAATTGGTGACTTACCTGATGGAACGAGATGATCTACACATGGAACAAGATTCAATGTTGGTGGATATTGAGGATCTGACTAAACATATGTAAGTATATTTCAGTAAAGTATATCCTCCAAAGAGGTTGTTAATCATCATCATTCACATTGTGTTTGTTCCTTTGTTTAATGGCTATAGGTAACTACTGCTGAATTGTGAACATTATGACAATATCATTACATTTCTTAGCTCACAGACTTCTAAATCCCATTTATAAGGAGAGGTAAAATTGAAATCCTGTTATAAATTTGTTCCTACACATAATACAGACCACCGTCCTTTAATAGGAGTGTGACTAAAGTGAGGCTGTAACAACTGTTAAATTTTAACAGGGTAAAAAATTATTTTTGCTGCAAAGTGCACAGGGCATGTCCTCCCTTGCAGTCAGTGGAGTTTTCAAAGAAATAGAAGTATAAGAGATGCCAAAGAAAATTTATAGCTCCTTCCCATCTTCGGGATCTAAGCCTGCTATATTTACTTTGCGTTCCTCTGAGGCTGGGTCCTTATTTCCTGACTTTGCAATGCCTTAGCAAAGCATAAATTAGCTTTCATAAAGTTAGTCGAATATCATTTACAAAATTGTCATCGATAATTTTTATTGCATGCTGCATCTCTTCGTATTTGTAGAAATTCATTAGAAGAGAAACTCCTTGCCCTTCAAGAGTACTTTGAAAGAGTTGGGAGTGTTCTATTCCCCCAGTAAAGGAAATATGCTTCTAAGTTCTTGTGTTGCTCTGCTGCTTGTTGATGATCTTGCAAGGGTTTGGTATGGATATAGGTAAGTTTTAGCCTTACCTAGGTAGCGATGGTGCTCCATTTGCAGAGATAATACTTTGAAGTGCTAGCTGCTACCAAATTAAGAAGTCTCCTGCCCTTCTGCGGCGAAGCAACATGATGTGGGGCCCTTCATCAAGTTATTGCCTGCTTCTTCACCTGCTGCAGAGGTCGCCAACAGCTCGGTAACCCTTGACTTGGGTGAAGTGACAAGTGTAAAACGAAGCACACGCCCTCACCTTCCCTATCTCCTCTCTTGTTCTTGTGCCTCCTTCATCATCTGTCACCCTGATGAAGAAGAGGTCACCCAAGCACAGAATGACCAATTGTACAAAGTCTCTCAAGATATCGACCGATACCTCTTCATGGTTTCGTGGGAGAAGTAACACAGTATCAAACCCTGACCCACCCTGGGAAAGGCTGACCAAGTACTATTGCTGGTCAGGACCTAGGTGCCCGCCCTTGTCCCTCTGTTGGCCCAGGATGCTCCCAAGATGCTAAGGTGACTCTGCTCATTAATTGAAAGCTGCCCAGAAAAGATCTGCAAAAGGGGGAGAAGAAACCTTTGATCTTTCTTCTCATTCATCCGACCGACAAGAACCATCTTCACGCTGATGTAATGGTACACTGTAGTTCTTGTTGCCCACCTTCTCCTCATGCATGATCACCACAAGCACTATCAACAGGTAACAGGTCTCCTTGCTACTGATCTCCTCATGTAAAGGTCCTTGCACTTGATGGCCACACTTCAGGTCTCTACACTCTGCCTCCTCGCAACTGTCTACTTGGCTGTCTCCTTACACCCTGTCATGGAATGATTCATTTACGTATTTGAACGGTCACCAACTACTGAGACATCTCGCGTCAGGCCTCATCAGCTGAAGACTGCCCAATCTTGGTCATAGAATTACAGGACGTGTCTTGCTTCTACTTCCCGAGACCCGATTTAAAGCTTCAAGGAAGATCCTGACCCTTAGTCACTTGTTCTTTCTCGTCACTGACTGAAGTCACATCGCCTTCCTCTGCACCTTAATTCATCAAGCAACCGAGATCGTCCTTAGTGCAGCGATCGGTCCGAGTCATGGGGATTCTTGGGGTGGGACTAATCACTACTCTGGTGACCCACGTGTGCAATGGGATCCTGTCTCCCGACGGGATCTTCTCGCATGCAAGCATTTTGAGGACCTGTAACAGTTGATACCTCATTTCTCCTGAGGTCGCTGTGATGATTTGTCATGTCAGCATGAATCCCACCAGACCTCTCTTCCAACTAGGGTTATAGCTTAGCTAGTAATAATAATAAGTGTAGGCAGTCATGGAAAGTGTCCTCGGTAAGCTTGCCATCAGATTCAAGATAATGATCTTCAATTCCTTCCTCTGCTGCAGAATACTATCCTGGAACTATGCTCAGTCTGGTGCGCGAGTATTCTAAAGGAACAGAAGAACTGATAGTGACTTGTGTTGAGTTCTGCCCCCTGGTATGGGGGGGAGGAGATTTAGGAAATTGTTGACCCCTCTGCACCTGATTCAGGTTTGGTACCAGCAGCAGAGACAAGAGAATTCTGAGATAAGAATCTATCTTTGTTAAGGTTATTACCCGCACCTTGGTGAGACTTCCATAGGGCCCATCAGGGGTGAGATGATGGCTATTGATCTTCAATTCGGTTCTCTTCGAGGATCGCGCCCCGGTTTAGAACTACTATGGTCTTCTCCTGGCGGAGTCATGCTGAAAAGAGTGGATTCTCAGATTGCTGGTGTAAAGTAAGTTTTATGATCCAGTTGCGCTGAACAAGATTTTGCTACCACCTTTCTTTCAACAGTGTAGGTTCTACATTCTGAAGGGAGTCGCAGAGTTGCCTCGTCTGATTGATCCATCAGTTGCAGCACTGACACCAGGGAGCAATGCAGAGAGACTCGAGTATAAGAGCACCTTGTTCTTGTCCTGGTAATTTTCATGCCCTGCCAAGCTTCCAAGCAATGTTGTGGATAGACCACTGGTCAGGTGCGGTGAGGTATCTCTCTGTCTCAAGATTTGTGTAATGCCAAAGAAAAGAAGAAATACACGGATCTCTTACTCTCTGTCGCATTGGCAGTGACTTTCCTGAGCTTCAGTCAGCAAACCAGTGGGCAAATGGGGTCCCCATGTGAAAGGATGCAGTTACCTCCCATTTCAACAGAGGTTGGATAAGGTGTGGCTCTCTTCAGTAGGAACAGACCGGTGCTAGAGTCAAGGGTGAGCATCTCACTTAAGGACATTGAGGCCACTGTTGATTAGTGGGGGAAAGAGAATCATGACTCCCTAATCCAACGAGTGTGACTTTTAGGGACACAGGCCCTTCGAAGTAAACCACTCCCAAGGCTTCTTTAAGTCAACCACCAGCTAAGTCCATGCTGAGGAAGCTGATAGTGACTTCAAGATCTCAATCTACTGTACTACTCCAGTTCCTTCCACCTCAAAGAAAGGAAGAGACAATGTTGCCCCTTTTGATCTCAACCCAGCTGTGCTATGAAGGGAGGAGGGGATATTGAGGTTGGCGATGTATTCCTCCAGCTGCCGATAGTGAGGTATGTCTTTCGAGCCATAGGGCAACATGGCAGAGACACAGAACTGAAAGTGGGGTGGTAGAAGTTCTCTGGGACAGATACCACCTTCCTTTCACCAGCCCTCCCCCTCCCCCTCCCCTTATTCGCTCTAGTGACATTTTAGACATAATCTCTAACATTGCCTAAGGCTCTGCCAATTGGGGAAGAAGTGGCAGCAATGATGGACACATGAACATTCTAGAATTTATTTCAAGATGAGTTGCCTGGCTTTACAGTCAGCTGTTCCTTATGGAGAAGTCTACACTGTTTGTACAGCTGTCAGGAAGGAAAAAGGAAGACTTCATGTTTCTGTGGATTTTAAGGACCTACACTGTCAAATACATATGCTTTGATTCAGCAGAATGTACCATCAGGTCATCTTCGAGGGAGTTTTTTTACCAGTTCAAGGCCTTGTGCTTCAGACTGTTTACTGCAATGTGTTCACCCTAGTCTCAGCTTAGGCCCACTTGAAAAGGATTATCGTCTTCTTCTAAGGTATTTCAATGATTGGCTGATCCTGTAGTTTTCGAGGAGGCCGGTGCTCCAGGATCAAGAGAAGTTTCTTTTCTTTTGTCACGATCTGAGGATCAGTCAATCGGAAGAAGTAGTTTCCTCCCGAAGAGAAGGCTAGCGTACTTGGGAATGTTGATAGAAATGGCAGTGGCAAGAATCTTTCCATCTGAAGATTGCATCAACAGACTCAGGGAGGTAGCCCAACCGTTTCTGACCAAACAACGACTTCAGGCTCCCAAGTAGCTGTATGGTTTTCGGTTCCCTAAGGGCCATACACTGAATGGTTCCAGATTTGCTGATGCTCCTCGTCAAGGTACCATGAGAACTACCTCAGTGGTCCAGTCTTCTCTGTCAGTCCCATCTGCAGAGGTACCATAGCTCAGTGGCAACCTTGTTACTTTACAGTGACAAATATACCACAGGTCATTCTGATGGATAGAAGGAGGTCTCCTTTACGTTTGTCCTGGAATTTGTGGCCAACATCCAGAACCCCATAATCCAGGATCGAGTGATATATTCCCCCCCCCCCCCCAAGGCACGAGTAGCAATCAGGATGACCTGCTTCTATGTCCTATGATGTTGCTGCCTCAAGAACTCAGTGCTTCAGACCAGAGCACCAGAGGCTGTTCCTCAGCACAGAAAAGGTTGCCAAGCCAATATCCAAGAATACAGTCTTATTCCAGCTTGGCAACACCTTCAAGCGTGCTTGCAATTCTTCCAGTAAGTCTACTGACAAATAATCTCTTGTTCGGACTCACGAAGTCAAGGGTTTCGACTCTACCCTAGCCCTCAAGAAGAATGTACATGGCTCAAGTGCAGAAGACAGGAATCTGGAAGCACCAGATAGCCTTCACCACCTATTACCTTTGGGAGTTTACCCCGAAATCTCAGGATACTGTTAGTCTTGGACCTGTAGTAGCTGCTCAACAGGTTGTGTAGCAAGCCTTGCTCCTGTATGGAACAAGAAGCATTTCATTTAAGGCTGCAGTTGCGATACAAGTCTTAGGAATGAAAGGTAAGCAAATTGGGCTGTTTTTCCTTTCTTCACCTCTTGGGGGCGCAGCAGTTATGCAGTTATGTTACTGGACTGGACGCTAGATGCAGGCAAGCTATGCAATCGGTAACTTTTCATTATAATTTGGTTTGCATTGAAATATTTTCTCTATCCTCTTGTTCAAGGGGAGGATGGATGGAATGTATGTACTCTCATTTCTCATATAATGTCCATATGTTTGGTTTTTATGTCCTTAGGAATATAGATTCTTCAGTTACCTCGTACCAGTCTCTGGTAGGGATCTAGCCTAACAACTGTGATATCTTCTTGCCGAGTCATGAATTTCTTTGCTCTACAGGACTAAAGTACCTTGACATTTCCCCTCCTCTACAGGACTAAAGTATCTTGACACTTCCCCTCCTCTACAGGACTAGAGTACCTTGACATTTCCCCTCTACAGGACTAAAGTACCTTGACATTTCCCCTCCTCTACAGGACTAAAGTACTGTACCTTGACATTTCCTTTCCTCTACATGACTACAGGACTATAGTACCTTGACATTTCCCCTCCTCTACTGGACTAAAGTACCTTGACATTTCCTCTCCTCTACAGGACTAGAGTACCTTGACATTTTCCCTCCTCTACAGGACTAGAGTACCTTGACGTTTTCCCTCCTCTACAGGAGTCGAGTACCTTAACATTTCCCCTCTACAGGACTATAGTACCTTGACATTGCCCCTCCTCTACAGGACTAAAGTACCCTGCCATTTCCTCTCCTCTACTAGACTAAAGTACCTCGACATATCCTTGGGTAGGGGATTTCCTCCCTCCTTGGGATGAGTCTCCTATTAAAGGTTGATAGTTTGTATTACACATAGAACAAATTACAGATTTTTAAAGTAATTTGTATTTTTCATAAATTATACACTTGAAACTTTTTAAGTTACTTGAGACCTTTTAAGGTCCAATGCCTGCCTCAACCATCTGCAAGTCCAAACAGGCAACCAATGTTTATGGCCTATTACTATAAAAGTAAGAAAAAATTAGAATCTGAATGCTCCTTTATAAACAAGGCTTGAGGATATAGTTTCTAGTGAAGGAGAGATTTATGTAAAGTCCTGTGTACAACCAATAACTTTCAGTAGGGTATTAGTGCTTTATAGGCATTACTAAAGGGTCTATGCAATGTCCCTTAATCCCCATATCTGTATCCCCTTTTTAATCTTCTACTCTACCTCTGTTCTTTTCTTTCATCTTATTGTTCAATTCCTTTTTTACTTTTATATTTTAGTGCAATTACAAGGGTCCCCCAGTTGTCTTTTGGCATTGAATGTTCTACCTAGCCCCGTCTCCAGACCATATGGCCAAAATTTGATGAAACTAATACAGTCCTTATTCAATAATATTGTCGTTTATCAACCGAGTTGCTGCCTTTCTCTTTTCATCAATTTGCCTTCAGTTACCTAGCTTTCATACTTTCTAAATTCATCTTAGTTAGATTTTCACTGAAATTAAAGTTCTAGAAGGCTGTAATTAGGTTAAACTTCATCAAATTAGTAATAATGAAAATCAGTAAGGTCACCAATGGATTACTAAAGCATTTAGAGTAGTTAGCAATTTTTTTTATGGGAGTTAATCAGGACGTTACTTTGTAGTGGGCTACTCATTTTGCAGAGTACACTGCTTGTGTAACTCTTTACACTATACATTGAGCCCAGTTACATTGCTTTTTGTCATTTCTCATTGGTCTTTTCCAACCTATGCACCAGTTTTCATCTTATTGAAAGCAGATTTTTCCTGCTACCCCCTTTGACAGTCAATAGTGAAGTTGAAAATAATTGAGCAACTTATCATATTTTGCAGACATTTAAAATGTTCCCCAATTCTGGAGAGGATATACAGTACTGGAAAATTTAAAAATACCCCAATTCACTGTATAGTACTTACATTTCTAGAAATATTAGGTGGCCTAGTATTCAAAAGCTTTGCCCAACATTAAGTTGAAAGCAGTCTCTGTAATCTTTATCAACCTGCTTTTAACAGCTCTGTTAATAGTTTACAAATGAAGGGCCATTTTTTATTAGTATTTTATTCAACTGTATTCTAATATTGGACCTCTTTTCCTCTAGTGGTGCAAAGGAACTAAGTTTACGAGAGCCCATTGAAGGCCAAGAACCCCCTAAAATTACTCCATTGTCAACGCTGTCAACTCCACCGTCAAGATCCAAATCCAATTCAAGATTAAAAAGTATAGTTAAGAAGTGATAAGGATAAAGTGAAAGAAATCTGAGAAGCAGGGGTTCTAAGATAGTGATGGTTAGTATTACAAAATTTATGTCTTTTATTTTCTGAATCTATATGAATTCTTCAGTGTTGATTTACAGGGTCTTTATAGAGAAGTCTTGCATTTGCAAATTATTTCTATGGGATTGTATGACTGACATATCTCAGTTGTATTATCTCAATTTATATGCAGTACATTAGTGCTGAATTTGAACTTCTGTATTGTTATACACATTATATAAATACAGTACTGTAGTATGTGCAAAAGATTCATATACATGGATTTACATCATAGACTATTCATCCATACAGTTAAGTTATTGTAGCAGAAATGACTCCTCCTATGAACAAAGTGTCTGAAACTGCAAATGAATTGTTGTGAAAATTCTGTGAATTCCACATAGAAACAATTTTACTGTTCGTTTTATCCTAACGAATTCTGTACTCTGATAATCATGAAGGATGCTGTAGGTCTAGGGTGGATGTGATAATTTTTTTTTCCTGTTCATAAATGAGAGATGAGTGTATGTATCATTTATTTACATGATTATATGAAATGCTTATTTCTGAAATATGCAGGTAGCTGTCAGGTTGGGCAAGTTTTAAAAAACAGTGATCTAGTTCTAAAACTTGTGTAAACTGTTTCAAGTAAGAAGACTAATTCACATTAATCCACCTTGCATTGTGAAGTGGATTTTTTTCTAATACCTATAAAATGTAAATTTTACTTCATTATTCACATAAAGGGGTATTTTGAATTAAAAGTATCTTGGTACTTTTGGCATGGAATTGGGGTTATTTGCTTTATTCTTATTTGGAGCTTTTGAATAAAACTGCTGTATATTTTTGTGGCATTATTGTGATATGGTTAAATCTTCAGAGCACAGGCAATTAGAATTATTTTCTGTATTAGTTATTATCAATCATTTCTTTTCCATAATTTTGGATTTCTGCATAGTAAAAAATAATTGTATTTTGTTCAAACTTTTTTTTTTCAAGTTTTAAATTTAGTTGATAATTGTAAGGAAAATTTGTGATTAAGCTTATATTTACCTGATAACTTCAATTTATTTGATAAAAAAGTTTTAATTTTATTTAGTTATAACGGTAGCGATCAAAGAGCTCCTGAGTGGTATTAAGGCATAAAATGAGGGTAAGTCACACGAAAGTTTTTGTCAGGAAGTTCCCAACACTTGCCTTTATATCTTGAGAACTTTCTTGAAATAAATCTTAAATCATTTGAAGACTTGATCTTCTCTCTTTCCATTTTTTACTTGAGATTGCTATTTCATTCCTGTTAGCGACCTGACCTTTGCAGAAGGATAGAACATTGGAGCATTTTCATAATTGTTGATTCATTTGTATGAACAACATAATTTTCTCAACGAGATGTCTTACTTTGGTAATATCTCTAAATTACTTACGTGTGTATGTATGTTTGTGTGTCTGTGATCCAAAGGTATCTTAATGCCTGTATCTGTCCATTTACTGTAATTATATCTTAAGCGAAACTTAGTATCTCAGCAGCGAGAGGAGTTGCAGGTGACTATAGGATTTAATCAATTGAAGGGACAAGTGTGAATATTATATGCAGAGTTATAAATATATTTATCTTTTCTTACTGTGCAAATATGACCCTGGCCAACATGTTAATCCATGTTTAAAGATCGCTTTCAGATCCTAATACAACTGCAGTATGTCTAGCTTTTAAGCTGTACAGTACTTATAATGCTGTAGGCACAGAGGTGTAAGTGGATTTGATTTTGTAGCTCATGGGGAAAATCGAAACCTTTCTTTCATAGAGTTACAAAATGGATCTTCATGCATGGGATTATATGTTGAATTGGTTATAAGTTGTGGTTTAACTTAATGAATAGTATATATATATATATATAATATATATGGTTTGCAGCTAGACTTTTCTTTCATTTTGCATTTGTGAATAATCCCAATAATAAAACAAACTCCTCATAAATCAATGTAATAATGTTGAGGTTACAGAAGTTTTCATGGGAGTCTTTCTTGCATTCCTTGTTGGCAGATCATATATTAGATGTGCTTGTTTAAGGATGAGGGTCAATTCACACTCCTCATAATTAGGTGCATGAATCCAAGATGTATAACATAGCATACAACCTTTAGATACATAGTCCCTTCATCAGTGCAGTAGGAAACTGTTGTGTGGCCTGGCATCTTTCCAAGGATTTTATCATCACTTCAAAGGCTTGAAAATCCTCCTTAGACTGTAATCTCTTGTAGGCTACAAAATGAAAGTAATTACAACTTTATTTTAACTGTGTAGCACTCTACAATTTATATGAATTGTGAATTGTTCCTTAAATTCAAATTGAAATTTAGTTTTGTTCTGTTGAAGTATTGTGTATTATGACTTTCCATGTTCATTGATGTTAACCTGGTATCAATGCCAATATGAAATATTGTCTGTTGAAAAGTTGTTTATCAGTAGCCCAGTCTTCCACAGAGAGTACAAGTAGACAGTGTTTCAGCGTTTGCATTATTTCTCGGTTGAACCTTGGAAGATGAAGGCTTTAAGTGTTCCACAGCACAAAGTCTCTCTAGGTAATTATAATCGGGACTCACTCATTGCAGTGGTGTTTTAGGTTATGTATGTTTAAGAATTTTCCTCGAAATTATTCTAAAGGTGCACACTTATCATAATTCTCTTGTAGATAAATAATGTAAAAAGGGGCTTACAGTTACTACAGTTGAATTGGCTGTTTATTGTTTTCATATCAAATCAATCTCTTCACATGGAAGTTATATAACTGAAGAAGAAAGATTTAAAAGTCTGTTGGTATATTTATCTTGGCTGAAGTCATTAACCATTTTGGGGAAAAGGACTATTCGAATTGTATTTTTGACCTATAATTGAATTAAAGAAAAATTTACGATGGTAGCTTATATTAAAGTCTCAAGTTTTCTGTTTAGATCCCGAGTACCCCATGTGCTGGTAAAGCTTTTATGATATCTGAATTGTTTGCTAAATTGAATGCTGTACTGTACATATGTTTCAAATAAAATTCCACACAAATATCTCACTAATGGTTATTTATCCTGTATTCTCTTGCATTTTGCATTACGTAAGGAAGTAGAACCATTGTAACAGGTCTGAAATGCCTATACCCAATTCTATTAAAATGACCCATAGAGTAATTGTTTGGGTGTTAAAACCTGAAAAAGGGTTTCAAGATATATAGATCTGAGCATTGCTCATGACATGAAAATTTCAGTTATTGTAATGATTTAAATATAAAATGTTGCAGTAAAGGGAAAAAATTAATTAAATCCTTTTTAATAGAAGTTGCTAAAAGCAACCCTATAGAAGAGGAGACAAGCATTGTTCATCAAGCCGTAAAAGTAGTACTAAATCTCATTTCACTTTGTAAATGATTATGTATCAGTCACCTGTAATGCAGAATTTTATTGAAAGACATTAGCTTGAAAAAATTAAAAATATTTCATGCTAAAAGAATATCTGAGATCAATAACTGAATTACCTTATTGTAGCACAAATCACTCTGTTCACCGTGATTCCCATGAGACTGACTGGTCGTGGAACTTTCTGTCGAATAGAGTGAAACTAGAAAAGAGAATATCATGATGGAGTGAATAAGAATTTAAGCACAGCATGGTCTGATGATAAAAATTTGTGCATTTGGGATATGGATTCAAAGTTATTACTTCTTTTAATTTTGTAGATTTGTGTTTAAGGCAAATGTTAGTTACTTTACTATCATGATTTTGATACTTGTAATAAATGATTAGTCATGGCCTAGGCTATAGAAAAGGCTACTACATATTGTAGGTCTAGTCTCTATTGGAGTTTCTTCAGCGTGAAGAAAAAAATTAGCAAATAATGGAGGTAGAGTTATTTTTGCTATTGTAAATACAATTATCCATTTTTAAATATTTAACTTAGCCGGTGAATATATAATAGCTGACGCCTCCGGCGGCTCGACAGAAAAACACAAAAACTCGCGAGCGATCGCTATGAAGGTTGCGGGTGTGCCCACCAGCGCCAACTATCGGCCAGATACCGCATATACATGTAAACAGCTCCAGTTCTTCTCTCGGTCTGATCGACAAGTTGATTCCATTACTCGCTGTTAACCTGGAGTTTTTCAACAGTCTTGGTGAAGTACTTTTTTTTGGTTTGAGCTTTCGCAGTGCAGGTGTTTTATCTTCAACTTAAACTCTTGAACTCTTTTTTGGATAGATTTAATTGTTGATGACTTTGGATTGTTTTTGGACTTTCTTTGACTTTTCAAAATGGCTGACCCTTCTCCAATTCCTAAATTTCGTAAATGTAATGCTAGGGATTGTAATAAACGTCTTCCAAAGGCCTCTCTCGACCCACATACTGTGTGTTCTAATTGTCGGGGTAAAACCTGTCAATTAGGAGATCGGTGTGATGAGTGCGTGGTCCTTTCGGAATTCGATTGGCTTGAGTTTGACAAGTATTCTCGTAAGCTAGAGAGAGATAGGGTGAGGAGAAGTTTCTCTAGATCGTTAGAATTTTCCTCCTCCCATGCCCCTGAACCTAATCCTTCCCCAGTAGTAGTTGTGCCTGAACCCTCTACTAGCACTCATGAACCATCAATGCGGGATATGTTACGTGCCATTCAAGCTTTGGGCGAGAGAGTTGTCGTTAGCTACGGACCGTAATCAACTCATGGCGGATGTAAAAGAGTTAAAGTGTCAGAGTGCCACATTAGAAAATCGTGGGGAGAAAGTGATTAGTGCGCAAAGTGTTATCAGTGTTGCGACTGAGGGTTCGTCTGTTCGTGCCTGTCGTTCGCCTAGTCCGAGACCTCTTGCAAGCTCCCATGCCCCAGGGAGAAGTAATGTCGTAGGACTTATGGGTTCGAGAGGCTTTAACCAACGAACAGACGTTCCCTCTATGGTTTCAGGCGTGTCTCGTCAAGACCGCCCCTACCATAAGACGAGCGAGACGGTTTTCTCCTCGTCATCCGAAGGCTTATCGCGTAAGAAACCGTGGAGCAAGGTTTCGAGACCCTTAAAGCGAAAGTCAGTCCCTTCAGGACAGGTCCAGCGTCCTGGTTGTAGCCATTGGGACAGCTCTGACCCTGTGCAGTCATCGGAAGACTGCTCGCCGCCTAAACAGAAGCGTAACACAGGCTCCGAGAGTCTTAGTGTAGGCAATGTTTTGCAGTCACAGACGTTACCCTCGTCTCATACCGCACCCATTCCCGTTGATCCTAAATGGGTTGTACTGCAAGACATGCAGAATAAGCTTGCCTCTCTTATGGAGGACTATTCTGCTGAGCAGGTTCACGATGATCCTCGCCGCTTAGCTGATCGAGATCCTGGCCGTCAGCCGCCCAAACGAGCCTTTGCTCGTCCTGTTGACGTTGACGTTACAAAGTCACGTCAATCACGTGTTGTAGAGCCTCACTCGATGCAGTCCCGTGTTGACTTTCAGCCGCTTGTGGACGTTCAGCCGCTGCCGCATGCTCGTGTTGACGTTCAGGACGTTCGCCAACCATCGAAGTTGACTTGTTTTGACGTTGAGCGTCAAGCACCGCAGTCAAGAGTTGTTTTGACTGCTCAGTCTAGGCAGTCAAGGCAGTCTCGAGTTGACGTCGAGCGTCCTCCCGCTCCTGTTGTTGTTGCTAGTCAGTCTGTTAAGCAGTTACATGACGTAGCGTCCTGGACTGCTACTGATTCTCCGGTGCGTGTGGACTAAGTCCTTACGAGGTGGATCTGAGGCCTTATGGTGCTCAGTTAAGAAACCATCATTACCTATGTCAAAGAATGCTTTGTCATATTTTATCAGATTTTTAATCCGAGAGGCTCATTCTCACTTGAATGAAAAAGACCGATG
>NC_090759.1:48354496-48359496 GCF_036898095.1 Palaemon carinicauda
TGCCAGAGTGCCTTGGGGTCCGGGACTGCGGAGCAGTACAGCAGAAGCTTGAAATTCAAAGCTGTCGCGAACAGATCCACAGTCGGGGAACCCCACAAAGTCAGGACTTTGTTGGCTACTAGACGATCCAAAGACCACTCGGTACTCACTGAGATGCCCTGCTCAGACTGTCAGCGAGCACATTCCTCTTGCCTGGACTGAAGCGAGCTGATAGTGGAATCGAGTGGACTTCGGTCCATCTCAGTATCTCTACTGCAAGATGGGATAGCTGCTCTTAAAAGGTACCTCCCTGCTTGTTGATGTAAGCCACTACCGTGGTGTTGTTGCTCATCACCACCACGGAGTGACCCGCCAGGTATTGTTGGAACTGTTGAAGTGCCAGGTATACGGCCTTCATTTTGTAGCAGGTTTATGTGGAGGCACTTTTCCGATTCTGACCAGAGGCCTGAGGTTCAGAACATGGGCCCCCCACCCTTTTTTTGAGGCGTCCGAGAACAGCATCAAATCCGGGGGGAGGACAAGAAGATCCACTCCCTTTCGTAGGTTTTCGTCCGTCACCCACCACTGAAGGTCCGTCCATTCCGCAGGACCCATAGGGACCAAGACGTCCGGGGAATCGTGTCCTTGATTCCACCGGGACTTTAGTTGCCATTGCAGGGATCTCATCCTGAGGCGACCATTTGGAACTAGACAGGCCAGTGAAGAAAGGTGACCGAGAAGACGTAACCACGATTGGGCTGGGAGTTCTTCTCGTCTGAGGAAAGGATCTGCGACCCCCCTCAGCCTTGCTATCCTGTCGTCTGATGGGAAGGCTTTGTGGAGATTGGTGTCCAAGATCATGCCTTGATATACCAGTCGCTAAGTTGGAAGCAGAGAAGACTTCAAGAGATTTACCATGATCCCTAGATCTTGGCAAAGTCCCAGAAGCTTGTCTCGGTGTCGAAGAAGGGTCGACTCCGAGTCTGCCAGGATCAGCCAGTCATCCAGATAACGGAGGAAACAAATGCCGATCCTGTGTGCCCACGAAGAAATCAGGGTGAACACTCTGGTGAATACCTGAGGTGCTGTGGAGAGACTGAAACACAGCACCTTGAACTGGTAGATCTTGTTGTCTAGGCTGCTTTTTAAGTACTTCCTTGAAGACGGATGGATTGGGATCTGGAAGTACGCGTCCTTCAGGTCCAGTGTCCACATGAAGTCTTGTGTCTCACCGCAAGTCTGACCGTGTCCGCCGTCTCCATGCTGAACGGGGTTTGTTTGACAAACCTGTTCAGGGCTGAGAGGTCGATGACTGGTCTCCAGCCTCCAGACGCCTTCTTTACAAGAAAGAGTCGACTGAAGAAGCCTGGGGAACCATCGACGACCTCCTGGAGAGCGCTCTTCTTTAACATGGTCTCGACTTCTGCCCGTAGGGCTTGCCCCCTTGCTGATCCCATGGCAAAGGAGCTCAACGACACTGGATCCCCTGTCAAGGGAGGTAGATAAGTTATGAACGGGACGCGATATCCCTGACTGATTACGGAAATCGTCCAGAAATCGGCCCCGAGTTGCTGCCACCTGTCTGCGCAACTTTGAAGGCATCCCCCCACTGGTGGACATGCAGGGGGACTGCCAATCCTAGCGTTTGCGGCCTCGGCCACTCCCTCTAGGATTCTTGCCTCCCCTGGAGAACTTTTTGCCTTTCTTGTCTTTGACAGGAAAGGGCTTCGACACTGTTGTCTTTGCTGCCACAGCCGGTTTCGTCGTCTTGGACGGGCGAGGTTGTTGAGGTGCCGGAGGTTTATAGGGCTTCGATGTAAGTGCCCTATGAAGGAGGGAGTCCTGGTTGGACTTCCTCCACCTCTCGGCTGCCTGTTCCAAGTCTTTAGGCTCAAACAAATTCTTCCCCAAAATGGAAGAATGTCTGAGCCTGCTGACCTCGATGGTTGGGACCTTCACGTGGAACCTCTCTGCCACTGCATCACGTCGTTTCAGGATCGAATTAGCCCACAAGTTCGAGACTTGGTGGGCCAGAAACTCAATGGTGCGGGTGCCTGAGAGGAGGAAGGTCTCTAGGGCCTTCCTGGTGCTCTCCTTAAACAGGTCTTCAGATCGCAACAGGATGCCAAGAGACCCCAGCCAGATGTCCAGCCACGAAGTAGCCTGCATGGCACACTTCGCAATCTTCTCCTGGCTTAGGATCTCTGTCGCCGAGAAAGTCACTTGCTGGCTAGAGAGTCTCTCAAGAGGGACTCCCTTGGTAAGCTCTTCCACAGAGTGGTGCAAGGGAATAGATAAACAAGACTCCTCCATGATCTCAAAGTACCTCCTCTGGTGGATACGAGGAGGGAGGAGCTTGTTGCCAGCATTGGAACGGCTGGAGGAGGCGAGCTCGGAGAGCTGGCCCTCAACCTTATCCCTGGCACTCTTCACCCCTTGGGATCAGGGCAAAGCTGCACTGGCCTTAGCGGGCTTCTGAGTGCCAAAGACTCGGTCCAGGACCGTGTCCTTGCCCTCTCGAGGAGGAATCTCAGGATCAGGAAACCTGTTGAGATGCCTCATCATGGTCAGAACCTGCCAGAAGGCATGCTCTGACTCCTGTGGCTCCCCTCCTGGAGAACTAGTAGCAAAGTCTCCCGTCCCCAAAGGCTCTTCTTGGGGGGACACGTGGACGTTCTCTGCGGGTCTTGTTGGCTCTGGGCGAATTCTTGAGGATGACTTGGGGACTGTCTTGGATTCCTTAGGTTCCCTCCTGGGAGGAATACAGGACTCCAACAACGACGTCTGAGGGCTCTTCTCTTTCCCAACGTGGGACTATTCTCCTGCGCGAGGTGGGGTTTCTCCCATTGGTGCGATGGGAGAACGCCTCACCTCGGAAGATTCCCCTGAGGACGGAAAATCCTCGTCCACAGGAGAGGGAGAGAAAGTCTGGGGGTGGGAGGTAGCCTTCCTCAAGGATGTCCGAGGAGCCAGCTTGACCCTTGGAGAAGTTACCCCGACTTCTACTCCTCTTTTCCTCTTCAGTGGGGTCGGAGCCGCCATTGATTTGAGGCCCATCTCAGCGAAGGCAGGTTTGACAGCCTGCACGACAGCTCTGATGAGGGACCTGAACCATGGCTGCTTACTGACAGCTGTGCTGTCAGAGACTCCCTCAGGAGGGAAGGGGATCAGGCGATCCTTCGGAGTAGAAACGACAACTGGGCCTGCCTGAAAAGAAAGGGAAGAAGAAGTAGGTTGGTTCCTGGACCTATCTGGAGATTTCCCTCCCTCCTGCGAGCGCGCTGGTCTGCGCTTGGGAGGGGGGGGGACGTGAGGATGATGACCTGGTAGCTCTCGTTCCTGTAGGCTCGCGCAGTGGCTCGCGTTGTGCCTCCCTATGGGAATTGCGCTGGCACTCGCGCGATAGGATCTTCACTGGTTCGCGTTCGGGCGAACGTTCGCGTGCGCGAAGATGATGGCAAGGGCGCGCGGGCGAGCGTTGGCGCGCAGGCGAGCGATGGCGCGCAGGCGAGCGATGGCGCGCAGGCGAGCGATGGCGCGCAGGCGAGCGATGGCGCGCAGGCGAGCGATGGCGCGCAGGGCGCATAGGCGAGCGACTGCGCACAGGCGAGGGGGCACGCAGGCGATCTATGAAAGGGCGAGTGGGTGCGCTGGCGAGCGATGGCGCACAGGCGATGGAGCGCGCGGGCGATCAGGAGATCAGTGGCGCACGGTTGCGCGATCTGGTGAAGGAAGAGGAAGCGCAGAAGGGTGTGCAAGCGCTTGCGCGCGCAGAGGTGATTGTTCGCGTGCGCAGGATCTCGACGGGCTCTAGGAGAACGCGCACGCGCAGGGGAATTACCCCTAGCGCGTGTACACGCAGGAGGGCGTACAGCAGGAACTGGTGACTGCGCGCGATGGCTGACGAGCAGGCGAGGTCCGACGGCGCGTAGGAGATCGCAGAAAGGAAGGAGAAGCAAGGTTCTTCCCTCCTGCGCCCAGATCCGGAGATCATGGGCACGCAGGCGAACGCTGGCGAGCAGGTGAAGAGCGCTGGCGAGCAGGAGATCGTGGGCGCGCGTGGCGCGCATCAAGATGAGGGCGCGCAGTTGTGCGCTGACGAGAAGATCGCTGGCGTACAGGAGAACGCTGGGAAGCAGGAAAGCGCTGGCGCGCAGGTGAGCGCTGGCAAGCAGGAGAGCGCTGGCGAACAGGAGAGCGCTGGCGCGTTGTCTCTGAAGGTGAAGGTCTACGGTGAGAAGACTTCACAGCAGGCGAGCGCGAGCGCGCAGGAGAACTTTGGCCCGCAGGGCATACCTGGCGCTTAAGGGACTTACTCACAATGTGAGAAAGCCCTCTTGCCCCGAAGAAACCGATGCCCGTTGGATAACGGGGTGCGTGGGCGCCCACAGCACGTCTGCAGCCAGGAACAGAGATGGCAGGTCCAAAGGTCTGGCAGGCGAAGGAGATCGAGAACGATCAGCAGAGAAGTCCAGAGATGCAACTGCAATGGTCGGTGCACGACGGGGAGGATCCTCTGCGGGGGACTGCGAAGGTGAAGAGCCAAAGAGGCACCTCCTAACTCCCTTGTGGGGAGAAGGAAGGCCTCTACGGCGAAGAGGGCGAGCCTTCCGTCTGATACGTCCTCTGGGGGCGGCAGGCAGACCATCATCAGTCCTCTGAAGAGGAGTCTCTGTCAGTGAACTCCCCCAAGGGGGAGAATCACCTGCAGGAGAGACCGTTGAACTTAGCTCCTACCTCGAAGGATGTTCGGAGGGGGGAACTAAGCCTTCAGCTGCATCAGGAACCAAAGCAGGGGTTTGACCTAACGCGTCGGAAGCCCCTGCCACAACAATGTCGACAATAGACAGAGGATCAACCTCTACTACTGCCGGCGACTGTTTGACAGCAGCCCCCACCCTGATTATGTCAAACAGGGCTTCCTTGGAGGGCGAACCTTTAAGCCCCAAGGAAGCCCAAAGCTGTAACAAATCATCATTAGCAACATTGTTATCAGAAATATCCTCCCCCGGGGGAGGAGG
>NC_090759.1:48364496-48371996 GCF_036898095.1 Palaemon carinicauda
TGACTCTATCGGAGTTATCCTGGATAGAGCATCCGCTGTCACATTGCGGAACCCCTGAAGGTGAACCGCTGACAAGTGCCATCTCTTCTTTTCCGCTAAACGGATGATGGCCAACATCACTTGGTTGAGTTGAGGCAATCTCAAGCCTTGACGATTCAGACATCTCATTACCACCTCGCTGTCCAAAATCAGTCTTATGCGGACTGAAGGACGAGGGGATAATTTTTTCAGTGTGAGGAAAACTGCCATGGCCTCCAAAATGTTGATATGGAAGGTCTTGAATAGAGGAGACCAAGTTCCTTGAACTCTGCGTTGATGAGAGTGACCTCCCCATCGTTCCAATGGTGCATCCGTGTGGATGACGACTGAGGGTGGAGGCGGTTGTAGAGGTGTTGATCTCTTGAAGTTTCTGGCCTCCGACCATGGCTTGAGAAGTGATCGTAGCCGAATCAGTATTGATCTTCTTAGATCTCTTCGAGCGTTTGATGCGTATCTTCTCCAGACTCCTGATGCATCTTTTAGCTGTACTCTTAGCACTGGGTCTGTCACTGATGCAAACTGAAGGGAGCCCCGCGCTCTCTCCTGTTGGCGTCTTGAAATCCTGTCGGATTTTAGAAGTCTCTTGACAGATCCCGCTATCTCTCTCCTCTTCTTTAATGGAATGGAGAGACGATGAGACTGTAAGTCCCAATGTATGCCTAGCCATTGGAATTTCTGAGAAGGAGATAGTCGAGACTTTTTGGTGTTGATCTAGAATCCTAGATGTTCCAGGAACTGGATTACTTTCTTGGATGCTTGCATGCATTTCGACTCGGATGCTGCCCACACCAGCCAATCGTCCAGATAGGATACCACCTAGACACCTTGTAGGCGTAGTTGTTGAACGACTGCTTTTGCAAGCTTCGTGAAGATCCTTGGGAATATGTTTAGTCCGAAGGGCATGGCTCTGAAAGCGTACTTTGATTTTTGTACCCTGAATCCTAGGTAGGAGGAGAGTTGGCGATTGATCGGAATGTGCCAATAGGCATCTGCCATGTCTATGGAGACTGTGTATGCTCTTTTGGGCAACAAGGCCCTTATGTGTTGAAGGGTCAGCATCTTGAACTTGTCGTTCTCGATAAACTTGTTGAGTAGCGACAAATCCAGAATGACTCTGAGTTTGTCTGAGAACTTCTTGGGAACACAAAACAGCCTTCCTTGGAATTTGATGGACTTTGCCCTCTTTATCACCCGTTTGCTCAAGAGCTCTTGGGTATATTCTTCCAGAACGGGGGTGAAGTATTGGAAGAACTGAGGAAATGATGGCGGAGCTGTCTTCCAGCTCTAACCTAGTCCGTTCTTGATTAGGCTGTGGGCCCAGGGATCGAAGGTCCAACGATCCCAGAAGAGTACGAGTCTTCCTCCTACCAGAGGCATCTCATTGCTTCTGGTTTCTGGAGGTCTTGCCTCCTCGACCACATGCTCCCCTACCCCCTCTTCCTCTCGAGGGACGTCTAGAGGAATCTCTACCTGACCCCCTACCTTTAGGGCGAAAGGTGGTGGTCTGCCTCTCATAGGCAGGAGTAAAGACTGGTGACTGAGCCATCACTTGCTGGGGTACCATCTGGTAGGTGGGTTGGGGCTGTGCCACTATCTGTGGCACCGCGGTCACGGGAAGTTGTTGTTGTCTATCAGGGCGAGATGGCACTCTTGGCCTCTTTGTCTTCCTCTTCGGTTGGGGACCCTCATCCAGAGAAGACTTCATCTTAGCCGACATGCACCACTTTTGGAGAAGATTTCTATTCTCCGTGGCAGCCTTGTCGACTATTTCTTTGACCAAATCATTTGGAAATAGGTCTTTCCCCCAGAAGATATCAACTTCCTGGGCTCGTGTTTGACCGCAGCCGAGGCAAACATGAACTCTCTACAAGCCCTTCTTGCCCTAACAAAGCTGTAGAAGTCTTTAGTTAGGGTTGCCAAATGTGTTTTGGCCATGACCATGAACATATCCGGGGATCTCTGTTCACTAGCCATTGCCTCCATGGACACCTGGAGGGACAGAGAGGCAGCAAGCCTCTCCTTTGTATCTTGTTCCCTGCGTAGGAGAAACTCAGACAACTTGGGGAGGTTTTCGCTGAACTGACGTCCAGCGATATCAGCCTCCAACTTCCTAACTGAGAAGATAAGTTGAATATCCTTCCAGTCTTTGTTATCCATTGGCAAAGATAGGGAAAGGAGTCTACACTCCTCCAGTGTAGGGCAAGGTTTCCCAGCTTCCACTGCCTTAATCACCGCATTAAACAATTTTTCCACAAAGGGGAAAGCCATAGTTGCTGGAGCAAGAAAAGAGGGATGTTTCTTGCTCAGGGCCGGCACCTTCGAATTAGTGAAGCCCCTGTCCTTCAAACTGCTGGCTAACAAAGCCTGAGCCTTCGTATGGTCAAGCACTATGACCTCCTTAGGCTCTGTCTCCTCCTTGGATACAGGTTCCGCCCTTAGCGAACGAAGCAGTCTGGATAGGACTCAAAGCTGGGCCAGAACTCAATGTCCTCGATAAGGACAGCTCCCAGTTCTCTGAAATGAAGATCTTACCGTTTATAATCAGCATGTACTCGGCATGCCTCTATGGGTTTACCTTGGAACACGAGGGAAGATCCTTTACGTTGAGTCTCCGTTGAGACCCACGGGTTGCTGCCAGCTGAAGATTCTCCTTCCTGAATGCAGCTTCCCTTTGTTCACTCTTCTTCTCAAACATTTCCATCATAGCTTTGATGGCAGACAGGGTGTCGTCCGACCTTTCGGGTTGAGGTCATCCCTTGAATCGCCACCCGCAGCCCTAGCCGACTGACGCCGGCAGAGCTGCGGCTGGATGGAAGCCTGATCATGACATGTTCTTCCTTCCATTTGAACCCTCCTTCACAAGGAAGGCGAGATTAGGGTAGTGAGCTGCCGCCCTCCCCTCCCCTTCCTTCACTGCTTTCTCTCTCTCTCTCTCTCTCCGAACTAGTGCCAGCCCACTGTCACACCGACTCTGCTGGCAACAGCCGGCAGCGTAGCCTAGGTCACCTCCCAGTCACATAGAATGATGACAGGGTAGGTGTACCTTCAGCCGGTTGCCTGCCGGCAAAGCATAGGGCTTTCTCCTTTACCCTGCCACATAAAATGATGGCTGGGGAAGGTTGCCCTCCGCCGGCGGTCTGTCGGTGGCCGGCGGGCCTCCGGCAGTCTGGCAGGCCGCCGATGCGCCGGCCCCACATATATTTACAGTATTGTGACGGTGGACCACTCTCTTGCACTAGCCCTGCCGTCAGTGCGCCGGCAGTGTCCGTTGTATGGCTGTATACAGTAGCCAGTACATCTGTGGTATAGTACATACCGTAGACAAAAAACTATGTTGTATAGTTATGCAATAGATATATTCTAGCATACTCTGTGCATTCATGCGCAGTCCCTTGCCAGGACCTACTTGAATTGGGGATTAATATCCTCCCCTTTTCTTTACGTTGATTGATCATCGGCTCTCCCCCTTTACTCCACTACTGATTCCTTGGAGGAAGTGCTGCTTACACTACTCTATCCCTATGGGCTAGATTCCTCCTTCGGGCCTACCTCGATGGGAGCCCTAGAATTAGTAGTGGAGAAGGGTCGCGGCAATTGGCTGGGCGGGATTCACAAGTATGTGTCTTTCCTACTTCATTCCCAGCTTACCTATCCTAAGCTTACACTTGGAAAGGAATCTTATATTATAATTAAGATTACATTAAGATTAATCTAAGATTACTCTAAGTCTAACATGATAGACTTCCGCATACTCATGTACCTTTCCTTTCTTTACAGGAAGAGTACATCTGGTGTGAGAGCGCCTTCTGCAGCATTCGGCCCCGGGATTTCTACGGCCATCTGGCGTGCCGAACGCACGCCAGCTGTTCTGTCACCCAGGGATCTCTGAGGTACTGGGACCCGCAGGTATGCACCACATGCAAGGACCTTCTCAATGAGGCGTTAGAGACTTCCCAGTCTGCGTAGTCAATGGACATCGCCCGGGAGAAACTGCGCAAGTGGGTGCGTGATTTCCAAAAGAACGCCACAGGGCCTTACCTTCCCAACGAGAGGATGAGGGCTCTGCTCTTCCCTGAAGCATCTGCGGATGTTGTAATCCCTCGACCCGAAATCCCATGCGTCATGGACTCTTTTCAAGCCATGATAACGATCCTTGAGGAGAGGTTCAGGAAGAGGGACGAGGATTTCAAGAAGGAAATCCTTCGCTTGACAATGCAACGCGAGCCTCAGAGGAGGCTTAACGTCAATGATCTTCCTACCTGCTCTGTGACCAACCCGTGGAAGCATGCCGAGTACATGCCCATCACCAGCGGTAGGATTGTGATCTCGGACAAGCTAGGCGCCGTCCCCCTTGAAGAGGTGGAATTCTGGCCTAGCTTTGAGTCGTACCCGGACTGCTTTGTACGACTCAAGTCAGAACCTGTTTCCAAGGTGGAAACAGAGCCGAAGGAGGTCATCGTGTTGACCACGCAAAGGCTCAATCCCGGCTAGCAGGCTGCCTGAAGGATAAGGGCTACACCAACTCTAAGGTGCCAGCCTTTGGCAAGAAACACTTTCTTGCCCCCAATACCATGGTCTTCCCCTTCGCGGAGAAGTCCCTTCTGGCAGTGCTAAAGGCGGTGGAAGCGGGGAAACCTTGTCCTACATTGGAGGAATGTAGGCCCCTCTCCCTCGCCTTACCCCCCGACGATAAGAACTGGAAGGATATCCAGTTGACTTTCTCCATTGGAAAGTTGGAGGCCGACATCGCTGGACGTCATTTCAGTGAGAACCTCCCCAAGATATCAGAGTATCTCCTTCGTCAGGAACAGGTGATCATGGAGACAATGGCTGGGGAAAATTGAACCCCAGGTGTATTCATGGTCTTCGCCAAGACCCATTTGGCAACCCTGACGAAGGACTTCTATAGCTTCGTCAGAGCACGGAGGGCCTGCAGGGAGTTTGTGTTTGCATTGGCAACAATTAAACACAAACTGAGGAAGCTGATTGCCTCCAACATCTGGGGAAAGGATCTCTTCCCCAACGACTTGGTCAAGGAGATCGTCGACAAGGCCGCCACGGAAAACAGGAACCTTCTCCATAAGTGGAGCAAGTCGTCAAAGAGGAAGTCTTCTCCGGATGAAGGCCCCCAACCGAAGAAGAAGTCCAAGAGACCAAGGCCGCAGCCTCGACAGGCAAAACATCAGCTTCCCGCGGCCGCAGCTCCCCAGTTGGTGGCGTAGCCCCAACACACCTTCCAACTGGTACCCCAGCCGGTGGCGACTCAGTCACCAGCCTTCACGCCTGCCTACGAGAGGCAGACTACTTCCTTTCGTGTCAAAGGTAGAGGCTCTGGGAGAGACTCCTCTAGATGTCCCTCGAGAGGGAGAGGAGGCAGAGGAGGAAGCGATCGAG
Source organism: Palaemon carinicauda (assembly GCF_036898095.1). Lineage (NCBI taxonomy): Eukaryota > Metazoa > Arthropoda > Malacostraca > Decapoda > Palaemonidae > Palaemon > Palaemon carinicauda. Next base: position 48,369,930 of record NC_090759.1, read on the forward strand.
GAGGCAAGCCCTCCGGAAACCAGAAGCAATGAGATGCTACCGGTGGGAGGAAGACTCCACCTCTTCAGGGATCGCTGGACCTTCGATCCTGGGCTCACAATATCATCAAGAACGGACTAGGCTGGAGCTGGAGGACATCACCACCAGCTTTCCCCCAATTCTTCCAGCACTCCACCCCCATCCTGGAAGAATACGTCCAAGAACTCTTGAACAAAAAAGTGATCAAGAGGGCAAAGTCCATCAGGTTCTAAGGAAGACTGTTCTGTGTTCCCAAGAAAGACTCCGACAAACTCAGAGTCATTCTGGACTTGTCCCCTCTCAACAAGTTCATCGAGAACAACAAGTTCAAGATGTTGACCCTTCAGCACGTATGAGCCCTATTGCCCCGAAGGGCATACACAGTCTCGATAGAGATGGCGGACGCCTACTGGCCCATTCCAACGAATCGCCAGACCTCCTCCTACCTAGGATTCAGGCTTCAAAGAAGACAATACGTTTTCAGAGCCATGCCCTTCGAGCTAAACATAGCCCCAAGGATCTTCACGAAGCTCGCAGAGACAATCGTTCAACAACTACGCCTACAAGGCGTCCAGGTGATGGCTTACCTGGACGATTGGCTGGTGTGGGCAGCATCAGAATAGGAATGCCTGCAAGCTTCCGAGGTGATCCAATTCCTGGAACATCTAGGTTTCAAGATAAACACCACAAAGTCTCGACTATCTCCATCTCAGTAGTTCCAATGGCTAGGCATACATTGGGACCTCCAGTCACACCGTCTTTCCATTCCACTAAAGAAGAGGAGGGAAATAGCAAGGTCTGTTAAGAGACTTCTCAAATCCAAACGGATTTCAAGACGACAACAGGAACGAGTGCTCGGCTCCCTCCAGTTTGCTTCAGTGACAGACCCAGTGCTAAGAGCACAGCTAAAAGATGCATCGGGAGTCTGAAGAAGATACGCATCAAACGCTCAAAGAGATCTCAAAAGACCACTACCATCTCGGCTACAATCACTCCTCAAACCATGGTCGGAGGCCAAGAAGTTCAGGAGATCGGTATCTCTGCAACTACCTCCACCCTCGGTCGTCATCCATACAGATGCATCGCTAGAAGGATGGGGGGGGGGGGTCACTCCCATCACCGTCAAGTTCAAGGAACGTGGTCTCCTCTATTCAAGACATTTCACATCATCATCTTGGAGGCCATGGCAGTCTTTCTCACAATGAAGAGGCTGTCCCCACGTCCCTCAGTCCACATACAACTGACTCTGGACAGCGACGTAGTGGTCAGATGTCTGAATCGTCAGGGCTCAAGATCGCCCCAACTCAACCAAGTGTTGTTGCCCATCTTTCGCCTGGCGGAGAAGAAAAGATGGCACCTCTCAGCAGTTCACCTTCAAGGATTCCGCAACGTGACGGCGGATGCTCTATCCAGAATAAATCCGATAGAGTCAGAATGGTCCCTCACCAAGTCCCGGAACTGCAGATCGACCTCTTCGCAACAAGCGACAAAAAGAAACTTCCTCGCTACGTGGCCCCACTCGAGCGGAAGCGGTGGACGCCATGTCCCTGGACTGGAACAGATAGACCAAGATTTACCTGTTCCCTCCACCCAACCTTCTGCTAAAGGTCCTCACCAAGCTGAGATCCTTTCAAGGAATAGCGGCCCTAGTGGCTCCCAAGTGGCCCCGGAGCAACTGGTTCCCATTGATCCTGGAATTACAACCGAAGCTAATTCCCCTGCCGGACCCAGTTCTATCCCAACAAGTTCAGAAGTTGACTGTCTTCGCTTCATTACAGAAAACCCGAGACCTCCATCTAATGATTTTCTCTTCCTAGCCATCAAGAAGAGGTTTGGGATCTCAAAAGAAAGCTTAGACTTCTTAGAGGAATATAAAACAAAATCTACCTGAAGGAAATATGAGTCAACTTGGAAGAAATGGTGGCCTTTGTCAAGGCGAGAAATCCTACAGAAATATCGATGGATTTCTGCTTGTCCTCCTTCTTTCACCTTCATGGACAAGGTTTAGCGGCCAACACGATTTCCACGTGCAAATCGGCCCTGATAAGA
>NC_090759.1:48381996-48399496 GCF_036898095.1 Palaemon carinicauda
GAGATGACCAGTCTATTTGTATGTTAGTTGACGCAGCCAGAATAAGGAATTTTGATCCTATCTTGACTCTCGAAAAACATGAGTATGGTTAAAAGCTGTTCTACCATAGAGACTGTAGGTCTAAGTTCACACACAAGAAAACACTTCAGCAGTTGAACAAAGAACCCGACTCTGAGCCACAATGTTCAAACGAAAGGAGATTCTCCCATTGTCCAGCAACAACATCTCGTGTCCTAGGCCATATCTGCATCTTCTGTGAGAAAGAAAGCAAATATATGCCTGGTTCAAATACCAGAGAGATACTATTCCAATCCAGTGAACTCAGGTCAGATGAAACAATTTGGAGAGTGGCTCATAACAAACTGGATCATAGAATACTGGCAGTCACAGCCAGAGATTTGGTTGCTGCCGAGGCCCATTACCATAAATCATTTTATCGTAAGTACACCCGGGGAGAGAAACAGAAAACACCAGTGGCTTCTGATATAGATGATGAAGCTTAAGAAAGATGAATATGCTGTAGAGGCTATCATGGACCTTCTTGAAAATAACTGGACCAATCCTTTAGCTGAAGGACAAACTGGGCTGCTAAATATCGCCACAGGTGCTGCTGCATCTGCTAATGTAGCTCGTGATCTCCTACCAGCCCAGAAGACGGGTGAAGAAGCTTGTCTGAAATTTCAGGACAGTCGACTGGTGAGAGGCCAGAACTTTTTTGAGAGACTTCCTAGGCTGAATCTCAAGATTTTTGACAGTACAAAAAGATATAAAACGCAAGTAAATGATAAAGAGGTTATCCTGAAAAGTGACAACAGGTTATTTGCACATATGATACTTGTTGCTTCGTCTAGAAAACTTAGCATGAAGGAAGTTCTAAAACATCCACTTGGTCCCGTGCCCTGGTCGTTAGCCAACACAGATGGTTCACCAAGGAAGACGAACAAAGCAGCTCTAGCGAGAAAACCAGAGGCCAAAGCATCACCTGCTGAAGAGATGGAATATCCTTCTGCTTGTATCATTGACGGGATGGGTATTGTTCAAAAGATGAAAGGTGACAAGCTTACTTTTGAAGAGCTGGCAGAACAGATGCTTGTTTCTGTCATTCGGACTAGTGCTAGCAGTGAACGCATTGATGTTTTTTTTTATGTTTATCGGCAGCTATCTATCAAAGGAGCAGAGAGGGCCATACGAGGTTCAGAAAGTGGGATATGTTTCACTAACATTATTCCTGGTCACAAGATCCTTCAATGGAGACGTCTCCTGTCCTGCAATGCTAGTAAGACGAAACTGATCAGCATCCTCGTCAGCCAATGGAAGTAAGTCCAGCATGCGAGAAAAACTCGGTGGAAAAACTATGTATGTCACATGTGATAACCTTTGCTTCAGACTCACACGTAATGATGTTATTGAAGAAGACAACCTGAAAACGTCCCAGGAGGAAGCGGACACCAGAGTCATCTTTCACGCGAAACATGCACCTCCGCATGTATCGTCCATCATCATGATAGCTAAAGATACATACATCATTCTTCTCTGCCTTGCCTTCCACAAAGAAATTGACTGCAGTGTGTATGTGAAATGTGGTACAGCTACTCGAACCACATATATCAGCATCTCCAAAGTGTCAGCTGCCCTGGGCTATGATGTGTGTGCTTCTCTTCTCGGATTACATTCATTTACAGGATGTGACACAGTCAGCGCTTTTAGTGGTCGAGGAAAGCTAGCTGCACTGAAACTGCTTTTGACACATGATCACTTCCGAGATGTCTTCATCAAACTTGGAGAAGAGTGGCAGCTCAAAGATGAAATTTTCCAGGTCTTGGAAGAATTTACATGCCGACTCTATGTTATTCACTCAGAAATCTGTGATGTTAACGAGATGCGCTATGAACTGTTCAGGGTGAAGGACGGACATGTAGAGTCTGCCCCCCTGTAAGGACTGTCTCTATCTATATGCTGCGAGGGCCAACTATCAGGCTGCCATCTGGTATCGAGAACTGAAGGCAGATCCAAAAGTGCCAAGCCCACTGGAGTGCAAAGGCTGGTCGTTGGGTGACGATGGAGAACTGCAGATAAATTGGATGACAGGAGCACCAGCTCCGAATGTAGTCCTGGAGTTCCTCTCCTGCAAATGCAAGAAGTCATGCAAGTTGCCATCCTGCCAGTGTATTGTGAATGGACTGCCCTGTACTCAGGCCTGTATCCTGCAGGATTGAAAAAACATGAAGGATGACGATGTTGGTGATATGCAAGAAGGTGGATCAGATAGTGACAGCGCCATTGAAACCCAATAAACATTTAAGGTTTCCTTCTATGTATAATACAATGTAGTCATACACTGCTGGGTATGGACTGATTTTGCATAAATGGTAGCAGTGTTGTATAGACTTATACAGGTATCTGGAAAATTTAATTAATGTTATGTATGTTTCCACTTTAATTTTCATATAATGCATTATTGTTGTCATTTTTGTTATCAAATACTGTAATGGACAATCTAAAAAGGTTCCAATGCATATGTAACAACTTATAAGGTGCAATTTAAACATAAAGTTTTCAGGTTTGTGGATCTGAATAAATTCCCATGAGTATTTTGTTGCACAAGAATAAAGTTGTCTGTTATCACGGTCGGAAATATGACGTTTTCATGTTTAGACCCCACCCACAAATCAACAGCTCTATTGACCTTAAGCTGTGAGTCACACATGTCCATCATGCTGCATTGTGTTGCAGATACATATAGCTATCAGAAAATACCAAAAATGTTTGGTGCCCCCAGATGGTACCGATTGGTCAAAATCAGGGTGCTGGCTCACGGACTATATAGAATTTCTTCGGTTATTGTAAATTTTTATAATTATTACATTTTAATGTAAAATAAATTGTGGACAATGGCATCTGTATAACTTCCACAAGTCACAGACTATGTAGTATTACACCATTCTTCAGTCCTACCACAAACCTCAGAGAAAGTACATGCCTGAGTTTGACCTCTGACATTCACTAATTTTTACGTTTGCTTTTCTCACTTTCGGCAAGAATTTTATCATTTCAAAGAGGAAAAGACAATTTCAACATCTTGCTAACATAAGAAAGAAGAAAATTCGTTCTATTAAGCATTCAGAAGAGGGTAATATCGGTAGTGCAAAGAGAGAGAGAGAGAGAGTTGTTTGGATGGAGAAGCGACTGCCTTGCCTGAAACGAGCAAAAAAAGCAAGATCTTGAGCAAAAGGATCTTTATGAGTAAATTATGATAGATAACATAAAATTCATAAAAATCAGGATTTATTAATATTGTCTGTTGAAATACAAAGAAAAACTTTGAACGCCCTCTGACATTCACTCCTTTTTACGTTTGTTTTTCTCATTTTCGGCAAGAATTTTATCATTTCAAAGAGTACAAGACAATTTCAACATCTTGCTAACATAAGGAAGAAGAAAATCTGCTCTGTTAAGAGTTCAAAAGAGGGTAATATCGGGGAGAGAGAGAGAGAGAGAGAGAGAGAGAGAGAGAGAGAGAGAGAGAGAGAGAGAGAGAGAGAGAGAGAGAGAGACCCTTGCCTCACAGGAGCCAAAAGAAGCTAGATGTTGAGCAAAAAGATTTTCATTTATGATTAAATTATGATAAACAACTTTGTTTTCTTTCATTAATACTAAAAAAAAAATTCATAACAATCATGATTTATTAATATTGTCTTTGTAAAAATACAAAGAAAAACTGAACGCTCTTATCTCAAAACTATACTTGAGCTTCAAATTCAATAGTCTCCCTTAGTTTTCAAGAGTTAGCATTGAAATTTGGAATATAACATAGAAATACATTATAAAACAATGCAATGAAGCCCTTTTTTTCCAATTTTGGTTTCATATTTTTCCTAATTTTTCCCCTGAATTTCAGGGTTTATTTTTTTACCCTAATGAAAAAATTCATATCTGGTAAAATAATTACCTTTAGGAAAAAAAACTTGTCATATGATTGGAGGTCTGTATCACGTCTATATAGGGAATTAGTCCCAGATTTTAGTAATAATTATCAAGGGAGCAGATAGAATTTGAAAAACAATCATTTTCAGGATAAAACGCCCTGGCATCGCAAAACCGGTCAGAGGCAAAAATTTTATGCAGTTTGGAGATGTCCTAAGTCACCTTATTAACTGGTATGAATGTCAAAGTCCTGTCATTAAATATCGCCAATAGCTGGCGGGCCCCCTTAAAGAAATTACATAAAAGTAACTGATAACTTACGAGTTTTTAGCACACACGACGTTTTCGACCAGATAGCAATACAAATACACTTCACATTTTCACATAACTCTCACAGGGCCAGTTATAAAGGTTTATATAATACCTGCATGTACAACAACACAATAAATTTGAATTCACCTTGAAAAATTTCAGTAACGTTTTAACACACTACACACGATATAAGTTCGGTATAAACTTACTCACTTTGGAGAGGACAGACACTCGAGGTACTGGAGAGATGTGGTTGGCTCTTTCACTGGAACAGGCTGGTTCTCTTCTGCTGTTATGCACCTCTGGGGACGCATATATATTGACTTAATTATTCTAGATCCTTCTAGGTCAGGGGATCTAGAAGCTCGGGGACTGAGCCTAGTGGTGTAAGGTTGCCAATGATCAAGTCTCAGACGCATACCAACGCACCAGCAAGGCGACTTTCTCTCAAGTAACTCCGCCCACCTTCCTCCTCGAAACAGTAAAAAAAAAGATCAAACTTACTCTGGGTTTTTCAATAATATTCCAAACACATGGAAATATAAGAATTGCGTAATTTCTCACACACGACGCAATACCTCATGAAAACATGAAAAAAAATTACATAAGCCCTTGTTCCTACCTCATATCGTTCGTACAGCATACTAATCAAGACTGCATAAGACTAAGACTTTGTAACAAAATACGGGAAATAAGAAGTTAATTCTTGAAAATAACATAAAATTACATACAGTATACTGACTTGAATGAAAAATACAATTACATGAACGACGAAAGTCTTATGCAATTTACAGACAATTACTTATACTGTACCTATATGAGTGGAGCTCACCTACGAGCTGGCTGTACACCTTATAAATACACAAATGAAATACATGAATAAAATATTTACTCTACACTAGACCAGCTTCGTAAAATAGCTCCCATCATAAAAGATTATTTATTCCGAGCCTGAATCCATCGATTTAGCCAGAGTTAAATAATCTACAACTACGGTATCTTTACTGATATATGTTTTATATTAATACAATAAGGTTGCAAACATAATGACCACCTAGTTAACCTTTGATTATCATTCTTCATCTTATTAACAAAAGTTAAAGGATTATGATCAGAGTATGTACACTGTAATCTCTTCATTCTGTAGTCGATTTACGTAAATTTTGAATTTTCGTATCGCTGCGACCAGCACAGCAATTCCTTTTCAACTGTTGAGTAGACTCGCTGATGCTTCTTCACCTTAGACAACATAAAACAGAGAGGGTGAAGAATTCCTTCCTTATTTTCTTGCAATAAGACAGCTCCAAGTCCATTATCCGACGCATCCACTTGGCTAAGGAATTCCTTGTTAAAATCCAGTTTTGAGGTTAATATGGCCTTCCAAAGATTTTTCCTTTTCCTGGTATCTCGACAACGTAAGTCTAGTCATTGCTCTTCTTCAAAATCCGGAATGGTTCTTAGAACTTGTTGGCGAGAGGGAATCTCCTTACCGATAAGTAGACCAACACCTGTCCTACCGCAAACTGTCTGTTCATACACTTCATACTAAACCTTTTCTTTGTTTTTCCTCAACTCCTTGTTTTCATGCTTTCCATGGAAAATTTCCTTAACTCGCCGATCCTTTTTCTCAAATCTTTGACATATTTTCCATCCGTTTCCTCTCAATCTTTCCCTTTCCTGCTAACATTTTAATCGGACCTTTACTGACGGGTTCTCGTAATTCCATCGGGAATAAGGAAACTTCCTTGAGATACTCGTGGGGCTTTACAGCCACCTGACAAACATGACATGCACGGCAAAACTGGCTCATGTCCTTATGCATGCCAGGCCGGAAAAAGTGTTTCTTAATCTTCTCCTTCGTCTTCCTTATTCCTACGTGTCCCGTCTTTTGCGCTACAGCGATCACCTGTCTTCTCAAAGGTGCGGGAATCAGTATCTGATGGTATATCCCACATTCGGCATTCCCAGGGATATTGGCGGGTCTATGCTTCCTCATAAGCAACCGGTCTTCAAGATAATAACAGGTGGGAGACTGCTGTCCCTCCGTCTCATTCACCACACGGTACAATAACTCTTAACGTCCCATCCTTCCGTTGCAATCCTATCGGCCTTGTCCTGCTTCTAATGCTGATTTTCTATTTCTTCCAGGTTCATTTCATTTTGGTCTTCTTGTCCACTCGTCTGTCGTTCCTCTTCTCTCGGGCTCTCTCAGTTCTCCTCCACTTGCGTACCAAAACAAATCGGTAATTTTGTATATTATTCCATGGTGTGATTTCGCACAAGAAATATATGATTTCCTATAGCAAATAACGTGATTTAACCGATTTTGATGATCATTTCAATCGCAAACAAACAGATCAACCAATTCGGTTAGTTATAAGTTGACGAATTGGTTGATGTTATTAGGATGAAATGAATGAAAAAACCAGTTAAATCACGATATCTACTATAGGAAATCATATATTTCCTGTGCGAAATCACACAATGAAATACAATACAAATGAACCATATAAATATTAACACAGTTGACATATATACTGAGTTAAAATATATAAACAACAGATGTAGGGGACGATAACATTACCAACGTTACCAATGGTTGACAGAACTACCAACGTTGACGAATGGTACACAGTGTTACCATCGACACGATGTCATTTCTAGAGATAGAAATGCTAAATATTTCCATACGTAAACTAAATAATTTTTCCATATAACTATTAAACAATAAATAAAAAGTACCAAAAGGCCACAGATCCTAACAAACCCGCTTAACCTTGCCTAGAAGTACCCCGGTCACAAAACTCATATAATAAGCATAGGGGAATGACTTACTTTTATTCACAGTACTACCAACGGTGACGAATGGAACACAGAACTACCAACGACACGATGTCATTACTAGTGGCAGAAATGATAAATATTTCCATTCGAATATTAAATAATTTTTCCATATAACTGTTACACAATATATAAATAGTACAGAAAGACCACAGAACCTAACAAACCCACCTAACCTTGCCTAGAAGTACCCCGGTCACAAAACACGTATAATGGCTATTGAGGAATGACTTACTTTTATGAAGAAAACGACGAAGTATTCGGTAACCTGGGAAAAGAAACTTCTCCAATCGACACTAGTTTTCGAAGATATGTCGATACCATTCATGAGGGTCTCATGGTCCGAATGTTTATGCAAAAAGTGGATGGCACATAATATTATCTTCCATGGGGGTAGACGACTTTTGTCCAAAAAAGTACCTTTATAGGCAGAAACGGTATAACCACAACGGAGTTTCTTCTTAGTTTTACGAATGAAGGATTCAGAATTGCAATAAAACACATGTTTCTTGCCTATAAGATAAAGAAACCGCACTTGTAATGCAGAACACCTCACCAGGACAAAGGTTACAACGGGAAAGGCATTGGAACAAAGGGTATGAAAACACCGCTAATAGGGATAAAGGAAGTGGGGGGGTAGGGAGATATCTGTATAGGCCTAGGGTGGTGATTGGTTAAGGGAAAAACAAAGAACTCTAGCGGGTAAACATGAATGAACTAAATACGGAAACTAGACCAGAGAAAGGATTTATAAGACAGAGGAGAGAAAAAGAAATAATCAACAAAAATAAATAAAAACAATATAGGAAGGTAACATGGAATGAACGGTAAATAATATTGAATGGGAATATAAAATGAGATGATCACACCGAGAATTAACTGGATAAAAAAACTAGTCCAGAGTAAGTATTTATGTGCAACCAGGAAGAGATAAAGAAATAACCAAACAAATAAACCCAATATAGGAAGGTAAAATGGAATGACTGATAAATAATATTGAATGGGAATATAAAATGAGAAAATAACACGGTATTAAAAAGAGTAATTGGAGAGAGGAAACTCCTGCGCAGGGGGGTTATATATGCGCAGGTCGGAAACTGGTGCGGACGAACGTACGTACAAATGGGTGCTAATGTTAGCAAGGAATGCTAACATTTGATCTACATCAGGTATGGAATGCTAACATTTAACCTACATCAGGCGTTGGCAGCACTGGTTACTGTATTACTACAAGAAATAACCTTTGAAACAGCTCCTCCCAAATATATCCAGTTATACTGTTTTGTATTTCCGTATGGTTATAATAAATACAAGAAGGAAATGTATAGAGAAGAAAAGGACGGATTTATGGTTATATATCGGTTCCCCAGTATGATTTCCCCACCCAAACCCCGAGTTCCCACTGGGGGTCACCCATTATCGGAGGATATAGATGTATATATATTTCTGAAACTATTAATTTGCGACGGGAACGAGTGTTATTTTCGAAGGGAGCGTAATTTTTCCTATAAGAAAATGTAGTTGGAATCCTAGGTTACATTGCCATGTAATAAACTACAATGAAACCGATGAAACAGATACGGGTAGTCCTTCTCGAGTTCAATCGTAGGACTATACAGTCATACCTCTCTTCACGAAAGAATCTGCTTACAAATTTTTCAATCCATGCGAATATTTCTATGACTTGCTTGGCAAAAAATTTTTCATGTTAAGAAAAGATTGGCCAGCCAGGCCGAGAATAAAATAGTCACCCATTAAAAAAGTTCAAGAAAATGGGTTCACACAACAGAAAATGTAGCTATAGTCTACAATAGTAGGGGTAACAATAATAGTACAGTACACATGGTACTGTATATTTTGTATATATACAGTATTTTACTCTATGTATTTGAATTTTCCATTTATTATTACATTATGTTGTAATACTTACTTAATTTACAGGTATTAACAGTTAGTGTAGGTATATTGAATGGTTCTAATGTATTTGGTTGTAAAGTATTTCATTGTGGTTAAACTGTAGGTTTATTATAAGACTATATGTGGTCTTTTGTAGGGCTTGGAACAAATTAGGCAATTTACATGTAAAATGTGACTCACAACATGAAAAATTCACATTACAAAAGCCACTCCAGAATGAATTAATTTCGTATTGTGAGGCATTACTGTACTTCCATGGTTTCTCCATTATAATGGGACAAGGTACAAACGGGCTCCACCCACCTCATTACTCAGCAGGACGTCTACTCCTTCGACAGCCAATGAATCCTTTACTCCAAAAGCAAAAGGACCTATCACCAACTCAAATGACAGTTTAAAATGGCATAGGCCTATTGGGGTAACCTCCTCACCTCCTATTTCCTTCAAAATGAACGAGTCTCCAGTGAGAGACTGTTCCACCAACAGGTGTACACCTCATATCACCACACTATGGTTGCAACTTGTCTCACAATTATCTTGACCGGGGTTTGCTCACTCCCGTCTATTGCTGCTAACATACCTTCATAAAGATGACAAATTCGGAGATAATTTGTATTTTTCCTAACCATACAAACCTTAGCTATTTACATTGGGTTTACCTTTCGGCGTAGCTGAAATGGCGAGCCATTAGAATTTAACGAGGGTGTATTACCCCCGCGCTAGTTATCGGGGGGGTAGGGGAGTGGTAGCTAGCTACCCCTCCCCCCCTCACACACCGGTGAACTGCTTCACTTCACTTAGAGGTAGGACTTGCCTTGGGGGACAGGGCTGGCGGGCATATGTGTGTAAATAGCTAAGGTTTGTATGGTTAGGAAAAATACAAATTATCTCCGAATTTGTCATTTGTTCCGTAACAGAAATACAAACCACGCTATTTACATTGGGTGACTTACCCCTTAGGAAGGGTGGAAAGTCCCCAGCCATACTGGCTTTGGCTTTACCCGGGGACTCAGAATCCGAGTGAGTCGCACTCGAGAAAAGGAGTCCCTGCACCTCACAAGTTCCTTGCTCCGCAAGAAAACGTGTGGCCTACATAAGCTTGTGTGTGAAGGAAGAAAGTGTGACCCGTCCTAGGCAGTTGACCTGGAGTTCCAGAAGGAACTCTGGGTTAGGAAGTTCCCAATACCACCTCCTCAGGGTATGGGGGACGCGACAGTATTGACTCAATACTCGGAACACAAGGAAGCATGGTTTACCTGTAGAGGTTTGAGGTCAGCTATGCAGATACCAGGATGCTGCTTCCCCAGTAGAGGGGACGATGAAGAAAGAAGTAAGGGCCAGACATACTTCTTTCGTTCATGCAGACTAAAACCTGATAACAATGCCCTCAACCTTCTGCTACCTGTCCAAAAAGGAGCCTGAGGTTAGACCAGCTGTTGTGTAGCCACCACAGAGCGATAGAAACGTATCGATACTCCTGTGGGTCACGTCCTGCAGGAAGCGGGCTGCGAAGGTCATTAGACGCTTCCAGACTCCAGCTAGCAGCACCTGCGTCACAGAGTAGTTCTACTCGAAGGCGAGGGACGTTGCAATGTACCCGACATCGTGCTGTAGGGCGACGTGACGGGGGAGGGTCTGGATTCAGGTCGAGATGAATGTCCTTGAGTCCGAGCTGAAGAGGTATACTGGAGACTCTCCCGTGTCCTTCCTGTGCTCCCAATCCGGCTGCACGTGAGGACAAACTGCAGCTGTTCTCAAAGATAACCCCTCGATTCCTTACTGGCAAGAAGGAGAAGGTTTGGGTCATCTGATACAGAATGGAGACTCAAAATCTTGAAGGAGTTGGACCGAAGGCCCGGGACCCCAAGATTCTGAGTCTAGCAAACAACTCAGGAGCAAACCTGAATGTTGCCTTCCCCTATTCTCTTGAAAGGGCGCAGTCGGAAGAGACCAAGAAGATTGCTTACACACTGGCCGAGGCCAGAATGAGCAGGAGCACCGTCCCCCAAGACGGAATACGATCAGAGGCCTGACTTAATGGTTCTTGAGAAGATCTCTTAAGGGACTAAAGAGTCCGAACCATGCTCCATGAAGGAGGTCTCACTCCGACAGGGGGCAGGGACGTTCGCAGCTTTGCATGAGCGAAGAAAGGTCCAGCGGGAAGGAAAAAGCCTATTCCTTTCAGCCTGAAGGCCAGGGAAAGGCTGAGCGAAAGGCTTCACTGTCGAGAGCGGAAAAGAGTTTCCTCCAGCCGAAAAGCAATAACTCTGTAACTGCTGGAGAAGAGGCCTCGAGGGAAGAGGTATCTCTCCCACCACACCAACCACAGAAGACTCTCCACTTCGCCTGGTAGACCCCTGCTGATGACCATCGCAGGTGACGCGACCTCCGCTCCGCGACTGTAGCCGGTTGTCTCTTCTTGAGGAGGCGGCGTAGTGTCTCCAGGTGTGAAGCCGAAGCGAAGCAACGGCTCGTGAAAGATGTTGTAGTGTGGTTGTTTGAGTAGCCTGTGCCGTGGAAGAAGCTCTCCCGGGAGTTTCGTCAGGGGAAGCAGAGGGTCCGGAAACCGTTCTGCATATAGTCACAGCGGAGCTCTCAATGGCCATCGAAAGGTTGACAGACAACCTGGTCGTGTTGAGACCCATTCTCAACAGACCACAATGGTGGGAAGACGCAGGCGTCGATGTTGTCCCACCGTCACCGGAAAGCATCTTGCCAAAGAGTCTTGGGGTCTGAGACCGGGGGGAAGAACAGCGGAAGCTTGAAGTTCCAGGCTGTCGCAATCAGGTCCCCAAGGCCAGGACTTGCTGGTTACTACAGGCCAAAGACCCCCAGGTACTCTCCATCTGCGAGGCTCTGCTCAGGTAGTCGGAGAGAACATTCCTCTGCCCGGAATAAGCGAGCCGACAGTGGTATTGAGAGGACCTCGGATCATCTCAGTATCTCTACTGCAAGATGCGAAGGTATGAAAATGTGTCCCTTGCTGGTTGGAATACGCCAGTACCATGAAGTCGTTGGGCACGGAGCGACTTGGCAGGAACAGTAGGATCTGTAGAGGGGCCAGACTATGGCCCCTAAGCCTGCCTGAATGATAGGGAGGTATCCTTCAGGTCCTGACTATAGGCCTGAACCGGAACATGCCCCCCCCCCTTTTCTTTGACGAGTCCGAGAACAGCATCAAAATATGGGGAAAGGACGAGAATATCCACTCCCATCAAGAGGTTCCATAGGTCAACACTCATTGCAGGTCTAAACGTTCCGCTGGTTCCATAGGGGCCAGAAAGTCCGGTTAATCGTTGCTTTGATACCACCAGAACTTGGGCCACCTCACAGGGAACTTATCCCGAGGCGACCGTTCGGGACTTTAGACGGGACAATGAGGAAGAGAGACCCAGGAAACGTTTCAAGGTAGGGCTGAAAGCTCTGCTTGACTGAGAACAGGAACTGCAACTCTCCTCAGCCTTGCCACAGTCAACTGAAGGGAAGGCTCGGAGAAGGAGGCAACAGCATCTGGTGTTCCCAGGCGGTCACCCATCCAAGTACTGACCAGACACAACGTTGCTTAACTTCGCTGATTGGACGAGAAGCGGTGTTTTCAACGTGGAATGGCCGTTAACTCAATATCATGGCTAGATACTCCAGATGTTGAGGCAGAAGTAGAGAAGGCTCCTAGCAAATTACCATGATCCCTCACTCTTGGTAAAGACCCGGAAGCTTGTCCCGGTGTTGAAGAAGGTCGAATCCGAGCCTACCGGGGTTGACCAGACCTCCAAAAAGCGAAGGGAGCGGAAGCCTGCTCCTGAGCGGCCATGAGGAAAGCAGGGAGAGTTCTCTGGGGAAAAACCTGCGATGCCGCGGCGGGATCGCCACACCACATCTCGAGCAAGAACACCTGTAGTCTAGGCTGAATTCCAAGACCTTCCTGGAAGATGGATGGAATGGAAACTGGAAGTACCCGTCCTTCCGATCCAGAATCTAAGGAGTCCTGCAGCCTCGTTACCAGTCTGATCGACTCTGCTGTTCCACGCTGGACGAAGTTTGTTCGACAAACTTGACCAGATCTGAGAGGTCGACGACGGAACTCCCGTCTCGGATGCTTTCCTACGAGAAAGGATCGACTGAAGAAGCCGGGGGGTGAAGCCATCGACGACCCTATGGAGGACCCTCTCCTAAGGCATGGATCCTTCTGCCCAAACGGGCAAAACTCTTGCCGCCCCATGGCATAGAGGTTCAGTGACACTGGATTCGCTGACAGAGACAGAGAGATGGTAAGAGCGAGGCACGATATCCTTGGCTGATCACGGAGATCGTGCAGGAATCGGCATCGGGAAGCTGTTATTCGGATGAGTAACCTTAGGCATCCTCCCAGCGTGAGACCTGCCAGGGGGGGGTTGCCAATCCTAGAGTGTGTGAACTCTGCCGCTCCCTCTAGGATTATGCCTCCCCGGGAGAGCCTCCCGTGCTACCTGTCCCTGACAGGAGGGAACTGCTATTGTACACCTTGTCTTAGCTGCTGTAGCCGGTCCAATAACTTAAGCCGACGAGGCTGAAAGAAGAGGCGTTGGAGGCCTGCAGGGTCTGGAAGAAAGCGCCTTGGAGGAGTGAAAACGGAAGTCGACTTCCTCCGCACAACAGCTGTCCATGTCTCTGTCCTTGGGCTCAAACAAGCTCTTCCCAAGGATGGAAGAGTGTCTGAGCTTGTCGACATCCACGGATGAGACACCCGAGGGGAAGCCCTCGGTCACTGCGTCTAGATGCTCCAACATCGAGTTTGCCCGCAAGATCGAAACTTGGCGACGGAACGCAAAGGTGCTTGAGCCTGAGAGGAGGAAAGTACCTATGATCTTCCTGGAGCTTCCTTGTACAAAACCTCGGGTCGCAACCGAGAAAGGAAAGGACCTGGTAAGCCCCTTCCACGGGACATAGAAGAGGAAGGGCTAAACCAGTCACCCCTTGCCCGACGGAGAAATCTCGAAAGGAAAAAATTCCCTGGCACGACCCTTCCAGGTAATGACGAGGAGGGAGGGCTAACCCAGGTTCTGGAAACAATGTTGCCCAGACCTCTCTGAAGATTCTTCCTGCTCTTGCACGTGCCATGCTCTGCGTCTACAGGGTGAAGACCGTGTTCTGGAAATACGCCTTCCAGAAGACTCGCCAGGCTGGCCGTGTTGCGAAACCCCGACGGGAATCGCGGTTGCAATCGCCCTGGTGCTCGCGTGAAGGTAAATCAATGGTACGCGTGTGGCCGAACGTGGACGCGCCAGTGCGCGCGCACTCAGGAGCGCGGACGAAAGTGCGCGAGGGAGCGCAGGAGGAGGGCGAGCGTGGTTGGAAGGGCGAGAGCTGGCGGTCGGAATCCAATAGTTCACAGGCGAGTGATGACCCATAGGCAAGCATTGGCTACTGCAGGAATCAAGCAGGCCCTCGCGATGGAACACCGTCGGTTCGCGCGACGGAACCCCGTCGGTTCGCGCGACGGAACCCCGTCGGTTCGCGCGACGGAACACCGTCGGTTCGCGCGACGGAACACCGTCGGTTCGCGCGACGGAACACCGTCGGTTCGCGCGACGGAACACTGTCGGTTCGCGCGACGGAACACCGTCGGTTCGCTCGACGGAACACCGTCGGTTCGCGCGACGGAACACCGTCGGTTCGCGCGACGGAACACCGTCGGTTCGCGCGATGGAACATCGCAGGTTCGCGCGATGGAACACCGTCAGTTCGTGCGATGGAACACCGTTGATTCGCGCGATGGAAACACTGTTGGTTCGCGCATGGGCGAACGTTGGAGCGCATGCGCGTAGGCGTGCGGTCGCGCGGGAACATGGGCGTGTGGTCGCGCAGGCACGTGGGAGCGCGGGCGAGCGCAGGCGGTCGGGAGACCGATGGCGCGTGGGCGGGCGATGGCGCGTTGACGGGCGATGGCGCGTTGACGAGCGATGGCGCGTCTTGGCGAGCGATGGCGCGTCTTGGCGAGCGATGGCGCGTCTTGGCGAGCGATGGCGCGTCTTGGCGAGCGACGGCCCATACGCGAGTGAAGGCACGTTGGCAAGCGATGGCGCGTCGGCAAGCGACAGCGCGTTGGCAAGCGACGGCGTGTTGGCGAGCGGTGGTGCGTTAACAAACGCTAGCGCGCAGGCGAAGAATCGCGCGGGCGCGTAGGAGATCGCTGGCGCGTAAGAGACTAGGGATGATTAGCGCGCATCGCGCTAATCAGAAGGCGCGCAGATGCATCAGGAAGGTGAGCGTCGATGCGAGCTGTCAATCAGGCGATCCTGGACAGTCAGGAAAACTGTTGGCGCCCATTGGTGCGTGGCAGAAAAGGGCGCGCAGATGTGCGCTGGCGAATGAAGGAAGCTGGCGCACAGAAGGACAGAAGTAAAGGTGAGCGCTGGCGAGCAGGAGGAAGATCTACGGCAAGACTCAGCTACCGGAGATCGTGGTCTACAGCAGGCGAGCGCTAGATCGCTACTGATGGTGTCCAGGGGACCTGACACGCGTGGCAGATCGATGGCGATCGTTGACGCGCAGGAGATCGCTGACGAGCAGGCGAACGTTGACGCGTCTGTGGTCGCTGGCGAGCTGGTGATCGCTGGCGAGCAGAAGGCGACGTGTGGAATCCTGTGCGTAGAAGAAGAGTCCTTGTCCAACACCTGAACCGAAGTTCTAGATTGCGCGGGCGAACGTGGCCGCACAGGGCGAGCATCAGGAACTGGAAGCGCAGGTGCGCTCTGACGGGCAGGAAATCTAGAGCGGTCAGGAGACCGATGGCGCGCAGGGCGCACAACAGGAACAGCAGCGACGATCATCAGGAGAGCGCTGACGAACAGCGCTGACGAACAGGAGAGCGCTGGCGAACAGGAGAGCGCTGGCGAACAGGAGAGCGCTAGCGATCAGGAAAACACATGAGCAGGAGAGCGCCTGTGCGCTAACACTGAGCAGGAGACCGCCTGTGCGCTAACACTGAGCAGGAGAGAACACTGCAGAAGAGCGCAGGGGAACCCTGACACGCAAGGGAAGCACCCCAGTGGGAGGCAACCCTTTGCCCCGAAGGGACCGTTGTCCGTCGGAAGAAGAGGTCAGACTGCTGTCCATCTGCACTAGGGGCGGAAGGTCAAGAAGGCGTTGGAGATCGATCCCCGGAGAGATCTAAAGAGGAAGGAGCTGCAGGCTGCATACGGAGATTCAAAAAGGCGCCTCGTAGCACCCTTATAGGGAGATGGGAGGCCCTTACGACGTAGCGGACGGTGAGCCTTACGGCGAAGGCGGCCAACAGCAACAACAGCAGAAGAGTCCTCCGAAGAGGAGTCTCTATGAGTGTACTCTCTCGCGAACGAAAGAGAAACACTTCGTAGAAGAGATGGGTCAGCCAGTGACCTAAAAATTGCAATCCTCCGAAGAGCGGCTCCTGCAGTTGCCCAGCCCCTTGAACGTAACTGCAGGTGCGACCGCTCAGCACCAAGAGCATAGTCGCATGAAAAAAATGCAAGAGAAGAACCCCCCAAAGGGGAAAAACTCAAGCCTGGACAGGAAAACTTCCCTCGGAAGGAAAGTTACCCACCCAAGGAGGCAAGCCTCCTGAGTGTTCTAAAATGAACTGGAGAGCTGTCAATCGTCACGGGAGTACTACCAGGAGAAGGAGACACGCCCCTGATGAAGATCTATAGGGGAGACAGCAACAGCCGAATCCCCAGGCCTCAACAAGACAGCTCACTCTGTTGTCACATTACAGAAACGAACTAGATTGGTAACTGTGACTAATAAAAACAAAAATCATTAGTTAACATTCATTCCCCCGGGAAGGCTCCGAAAAGGAATCCCGAGGGAAAGGAACACAAGAATTACACAACAGGCACGTGCCCTCACAACCACTTACACTCACGGAAGGAGAGCTGTAACCAACACAGAATTATAACAATTATAATTAGGTAACTATGTAATTATGTAAATTAAAAATGAATGAACACTAAAGAAAGAACGAAAACCCCGAAAGGAATCGTTCTACAAAAACTGAAAAATCAACAAATACAATTAGATTCATAAACTAATTGAGACAAAACGTACGGCGTAGCAACCCCACACACACGGGAAGGAAGCTACTCAGACGTAGTAAAAGTAATGTAGTAAAAGGGTGAACAACCTCAAAGAGAGAGAGAGAAAGACCGTAGTCAAACTCGATCGCGACCCAAGAAATTACACCATGGTGGCCTAACTGCCGAGGGCTCCACGGAGATATCGTACACTACACACACAAGCACAAACTCTGAAAAGGAAACTTACTGATTTCTATACTCAAATATATAGATAAACACGAAAAAATTTTTACATATATATTGAGTAAAAGAAAAGTAAGTGATTAAGTAAAGACAAAACAACAATGGCTGCCAAGCGAGGACAAAGACAGAGACGTCTGTCCATTGTCCGAGCCAAAAGTGAAGTGAAGCAGTTCACCGGTGTGTGAGGGGGGGAGGGGTAGCTAGCTACCACTCCCCTGCCCCTCTGCTAA
>NC_090759.1:48404496-48406996 GCF_036898095.1 Palaemon carinicauda
ATAAAAAATATGAAAAAAAAAATGCAAGGACGTACCGGTACGTCCATGAGGGTAAAGGGATGGGTTTTGTGAAACGTACCAGTACGTCCTTTGGGGGTAAAAGGGTTAAATGTAAATCACCTAATTCATTCCAAACAATACAAAACACCACATTAAATTTTAAAATGAAGCAACAGTATAAGCACAATGAAATATTGTGCAGCCAAATACATATGAATCATTCAAGGTGAAACGGCATAGATTTGTACACGTGTGCCACATGTTCTCAGACAAAGTGTATTTTGATTTAAAAGACTGGCGTTCCTCGGGAACTAGTGATTACAGAAAAAGTGTGTTTCCCTTTCAGATTCTGCTTCACCATCTTTTACCATAACTATGTCTATTATTGTATTTTATTATTGTACACAAATTTTCATATTTCCATGCAAATTTCAAATAAAATATTTATTTTATTTACAACATGCGTCTCTTTGGCTCCTATTTTTATATGAAAATATATTGCTGTTCGCGTTTTACTGAACCTATTCTAGAGTTATTATGATTAGTATACCTACTATCTCTTACGTACTCACCTAATGGTATAAATTTGTTCTTACTCAAATATTTACCCTTCTGATCTGTCTTGAGACCGACATGATTTCTTATCCAGGTGAGTCTTTCTTCGTCAGATTACTTCGAGATGTTCCTCTTGTCCTACAAGGACCTTCCTCGCCAGGGGGGCGGGACGCCAGGTCATTGTAATGCCTCTGGTAGTGACATTTAACGGAGATGTCACGGTCTCTTTGGTCACCAGACCACGGAACGTTCATTCGGAGTACCAGGCACTTGAATTGGGAACAAATCCACAATACATTAATTCTCTAGTACTCTTCAGGACGACATGGCTTGAGCCCAAAAAACGGATTTTGAGCGAAGCGAAAAATCTATTTTTGGGTGAGATGGCCATGTCGTCCTGATGGACCCGCCCAACTGTTCCAGTTCAGCCTGCTAGGCCCCTCCCTGCTGTATTGTATCGCGGAGGCTGGTAGTAAGCTAGAACGGAATGAAGAGGGCGGACGTGACGTCACGCAAGTATGGTGCCGGTTTGTTTACGTTGCGAGTATCGTAACAGCGACGAAGGGAGAGTAACTTTGGAACGGCACCTCAGTTACGTCGCCACATTCCCCCCTCGAAGCGTAAACGCTAGGTGGGGTGCAGATGGCCGTGTGACATGTTAATGCATGCGTCCCCTGTTGATATACGATATTCTAAAGGGATAACCCTTAGAGTATTTGCTCCGAAAGTTAGAATTCTGTGAAAACCTTTAGTTTAATTCTCTGGGAATATTTTAGTAGTTATATATATCCAAAGGAAGCTACTGAAGGAACCTTCCATCAGGACAACATGGTCATCTCACCCAAAAATAGATATATATATATATATATATATATATATATATATATATATACATACAGTCGGCGACATAAGTTGTGTCGCGATTTTTTTCGCGAAACAACTTATGTCGTTTTTCAGCAGGACCCTCTATATCCGGTAAAAAAATCGGCCGGGAGAAATTGACTAATTGGCAACTTAGCTGTACGCATTGGGCGGCTCAGGGAAACAACAGCGACCCAGCCAGTGTTGGCCTTGACTTCATACAGGTCGGTTTTCCTCAGTTTTTGCGACGCGCTCTCTCTTCTTTGTCACGTGGTGTGCTTTGTGTTTTTGTGCTTCGTGTTGTTTGTAATCATGCCAGGACCTAAAACTTCACATGATGATTTAGTGCGTGTTATTGAGTGTCACAAAATCGGTTTGCCAACACGAGATATCGCCCGACAGACAGGAGTTCATCCGCGAACCATCCAAAACCTCGTGCGGAAGTTTAAGGAGTCTGGTAGTGCTGACGTGCCACATCACAAAAAGGCGAGTGGAAGGCCCCGAAAGCTTACAGAGTGCACGTTGAAAATTGTCAAACGACAGGTTGATGCTGTACCTTCAACCTCAGCAAAGAAAATGATATTTTGATTATAAAATAAATTTTTGAATATACTTACCCGGTGAATATATAATAGCTGACGTCTCCGACGGCTCGACAGATTCCAAAAACTCGCGAGCGATCGCCATGAAGGTTGCGGGTGTGCCCACCAGCGCCGACTACGTTTTCAATCTCTCACCGTACAGTGCCTTGGGACGAGAATAAAAACTAAAAACGTTTTATCCTCTCTCCCCGTACAGAGACTTGGGAAGAGAGTAAAAAACTGAATCGAGAACAACGTTACTCGCTCCCAAACTCCTTGTACAGAGACGGGACGAGAATAAAGATCGGATCGTTCTCTCCTTCTCTCTCTCTCTCTCTCTCTTGTCACACACAAGAGAATTGCCCACTCACCCTTCGTCAATAAACAGGTTATTTGACCAAAGGAAAAATCTGAAAGGACTAAGAAATTGAAAATTAACAAGTTCCTTTAAATTAGTATCTAAAACACTTCAGTTTGAAAGAAGAATGAACAAAACGTCAAAA